>NC_135436.1:23581713-23639213 GCF_051991255.1 Vanacampus margaritifer | reverse complement strand
ACACCCAATGATGCATACTGAGTTTTCATTAAGTTGCTGATTTTAATCCTCACAATTAGCGCACGCCTACCGTGGTATTAATTCGAAACCAAAGAGGCAAGACGCTAACTTGCTAATGCGAAATCTGTCGCCTCTTCCACGTAGGAGAAAATGGGCAAATTTGGAAAAACTGGCACGTTGAGTCGTGATAGAAGATTTATCCAGTTGTGTCATTAATACAACCTAAGTTGAACCTAAAAAAAGTCTTTTTCCCTTTTCCCAAAGATTGTGTCCGTTTTCAACAATATTTGAACAATGATTACAACTAGGGATGCACCAATAGCCATACAACTCATTTCACTTACTGTATATTATAGTCGTTTTGTTTATATTAAGCTTCAGTCTGAACACTAAAGGGTATTGCGTATGGGAGTTCATACAGTAGATACGAATGAAGAACAAATGAGCCAGCGACAGAGGTTCGAAGCCCATGCAGAGGCTATCATCCATTTTGCAAAGCATAATTAGCATTCAGCTAACAAAGTGATCAGCTGAAAATACAAAATAATACTAAACACTACTTGAAGGTTATACTGTATGTCAGGCTGGTAAGTCTTGAGTAAGATGTTAGTATCGGAGCATTTTTTTTCCAGTCCGAGTACAAACGTACAGAATTTGTGTTCATTGCGAATTCTGCTCATTGACTAACTTTGCTCATCAACACTTTTATATGGAGTAGAAAAATCGCAGCGCAGTGGGAGTAATGCCTCTCCTGGGCATGAACTATCAATATACAGTATAATAGAATTAGTAAAAAAAAAAAAGAAAGAAAAGAATTTAGCATAAGTATAGTATAAGAAATGACCTGGCAGAGCTTAATAACTTCAACTCCATGCCGCTGTCGCTACAGCCAATTCTCAGAGCGAACCAGTCGATTAATATCCTGCCTTCAATATCTTTCCCTCCTTACTTCCTCGGAACCATTTATCCTCAGCGGCATTAAATCAAAGCCAAACAGAAAAGATTATTGAACTCTGTCACAACCGGTTGGGTGAGAATTTAAGCCCTTAAATGGACATTTAGCCCATCGCTAAGTGACATATTATTATTAATATTGGAGTTCAGCATGTTCAATAAGACACGATTAATTTGTGTTTGTACATTTTGGCGGGAACGTGACTGCAGGCGCTCTTAAATCAAATTCAACTCAATCTCTGAACTCAAGCACATTTCGATTCTCTTATCAAGAGTGGAAACGTTTCAATTTGAAGGGAAAGAAAAAAATAATACAGTAATCTCCCTTTAGTGCGATAGCTATCTCATAAAAGGAAAATTACAATTGATTCTTCCTGTTTGCCGTCAAAAATTTAAAGTACATATTGATGTTTATCTTAGATTAAATATAAAGTGACCCAGACATTCCGCTGACTTTGTAGTTCAACTAAGGACTCTCAAACCAAAGGGTGCTGTTAGGCCAATGGTCCTAGGCACGAAAAAAGCGCACAGCTCATCACTAAAAGTGAAAAAAATGTCACAATAACCACATAGTTGAGGCAAAGGGTTATATGATATCAACAGGGTGCACCAAAAGGACCTTCCTCATCTCTTTTGTCCATTTCCAATTAACACATCTTCATCTGTTAGCTCACATGGTTTGCCTCCTCATTCTCCTCATTCTCGCCTCCGCCAGATATTTGACACCGTTCGCGACATCCTCAAACTGCACCGCAACAATCCCACAAAGGCAAGTTAACCAAGCCACAATGGAGGCTGTAGCTCACAAGTGTTATGTAGTATATTTCCGGACTTCCTGCCCGTGCGTGAATGGCGCCCGTTCATGCGCGGGGCTACAGCTGCGTCCTGGCTGCCCTCTTAACGTGACCCGTATTGTGACAGTTCCGGATGATAGACCCCCACCGACTTCTTCTTCTTGTCCGTCCTAAGCATCCAAATGCTTGATTAGTGATTATTTGCTCTTTGAATAAGGCTGAGTTTATTATCACCAGATATTAGTGTTAATTGCATAGTTCGTTATTATTGTTTAAGGCTCTCCCATAATCAAAACCTTAACATAATTTGCATGCATGTTTATTCCAGTCAAAATGTACTGTATGTCTGTTTTTATAACCCCTGGAATTCTTTACCATAGGTTCAGCCGCCCAAAGTCATTTTCATGCTACATGAAATGTTAGGTATGTCTAGTATGAGTAGACTCACAAAAAGGTCCTCCCAAAAACCTATGTGCTTGGGAGGAGCATGGAAAATCGGCTTGCTAGCGCCCTCAGAAGTTTGAAAAAAAATGACGCTACTTAAAATGAAAATGCCAAAAAGAAAGTCTTCAAATTTGGTTTGAAGTAGCCATTTTATAATCATTATGGCCAAGTCCTTCATAGGCAAACTTCATTGACATTTTGTCTGCCTGCTACCAAATTGTAACCGCACACATGTGGCTGATGATTAATGCCTTTTGTAAGAACAATTACTGTTCCTTCTGAATTGAATTTTCAGTTTTATTTCCACAATCGACATAAAATTTGTACATGCAATTTGTTGTCGTGTGAAATAAACTGTTGATTGCACAGAATTAAAAATAATAATAAAATAACGTAGGAAAAGCAAAGTAGAACAGCTGCAATATTATTTGTGTTATTAATGGGGTTCAGTTTTACAGGTTGTAGGTAAAATTAATTGTGGCCACGTTTTAAAATGAATTCTTGATCTCAGTTTTTACATCATAAAAAAAACTGGCATGTGAACACGGGTGTGTAGACTTTCTACATCCACTTGCCTCTCATTCTGAATCATTTGTTATGATTCTTTTGGTTTGAGTCATTGAATTGATGATCATGATGATGATATTGTAGTATAGTCTTTTTTTGATGAAGTTGTCATTAGAAATGCAGTTACTATGTCCCTTGTGTTGATGTTGTCAGTTATGTTTCTTGTGATTAAGTCGGCAGTTGCTATGTCTCTTCTGATGAAGTTGTCGATTGCTATGGAATTATTATGTCACTTGTGATGACGAAGTTGTCATTTGCTATACACTTACTATGTTCATTGTGTTGATGTTGTCAGTTATGTTTCTTGTGATTAAGTCAGCAGTTACTATGTAATTGATATGTCTCTTCTGATGAAGTTGCCTATGGAGTTAATATGTCACTTGTGATAATGAAGTTGCCATTTGCTATACAGTTACTATGTCCCCTGTGTTGACGTTGTCAATTGTTATCCTTCTTGTGATTAGTTTGTCAGTTGCTATGTAGTTACTTTGTCTCTTCTGACGATGTTGCCAATTGCTATGCAGTTACTATGTCCCTTGTGATGATGTTGTCTTAGGTCCTGGATTTGAGGTTTTGTATTTTTGCCATGTAAGCCTCTATTCTGTCACATATAATTGTGAATTGCCCTTACAAGATTTACCTCGGAAGAAGGCAAACATATTAGACGACTCAGTTTGAGTCATTACACTTAAACACTACAACCGCAGTGCTGCCTCAAACGCGAGCAGTCTAACTTTGTAAAGTCAGACCTTTTGATTAGGGTTTGTGTTCCATCACACAGCAGCGTGACAAGCCGCTTGTGTTGTTGTTTGTTACATTCTGGATCAATATTGCTCCTTTTTCAAGGGGATGCAAATTGAAATGCTGCCGCTCTCACTCCACTCGCCCATTTGCTTTTGCTGCTGCAAACACATTCACCGTAATCAGATGCACACTCCCCAGAAAATTGGCCAAGGGGTGACTCAGCAAGGACTTCAGAATCTGAAATGAAGAGTTTCATAATTTGACTAGCGTGAAGGGTGTAAAGAACACATTGGACATCACACAGTCAGGAGTCTTTTTCAGCATAATTCTGCAATGAAATAATCTCCCTCCCTGTAACTTTACAAACAAAAACACTACCCGCACAGTAATTAATATTACCCCCCTCTTGTGAAGAGAAATAATTAGGAACAATTCTTAGTATGAGGGAGTGCAGCTCTACACTACTGCAAACCACAATAATAAAAAATTATACACATACGTTAATACAATACAATAAATGTCATGACATCCACTGTGATGTATTTGCAGGCGCTGGCTCATGTGCCACAAACCAAACCTGACAAAGTGACAGCTCCATCTTGTGGCTGGACGGTGTGTCGCAGTCATTCAGCTCCTGGTGGATCCTTAAAGAGACAAGAACTGCTTTTGACACAGGAGGACCAATCGGCGGCAGGTTAGAATGAAGAACAACAAACGCACCCTCATATCATCCATCATCCTTGTACAATAACCCATTTAAGTCACGCACGTATGCAGTTGCTTTGTGTTTTTTTTTATTACATTTTTTTTTTTAAATCCATAACAGCAAGAATCAAACATAGCAATGCAGGCCCCCTGGGAAAACAAACAATGCGTGAGCTTTAGCCCACCTCCATTCATATGAAACATTTTATGGCTTTAGGCTAGCATTTCATCTCTTGACTGACACACAGGGACGGGGGGAGGGGGGCCCGCCGCAGTTAAACAAGCAGAAACAAACGGCAGCAGAAGGCGGAATACATCATATTAGCACTACGAGCAGAGAAAACAAAACAAACTAAAAAAAAAAAAAAAGTTTTTCTTCTATTAAAGCATGCGCGCTGGTCGCAGGTGCGAGATGAGCCGGTCTGGTGACCAAACTCCCAAAATGTTGCTGTGGTCGGTGGTTTCATCTTCTAAAGAAGCACAGCTTACATGAACAGAAGAACATACTGAGAACTATGTGCTGTATGTCTCTCCAAGTGGTGACTATACTGTAGTCTCAGGATTTTTTTTTCTCTCCATTTTTTTCAAATAAACCACTATTCTATATTTTTTTCTATAAATATCTTATTCCTTTACATATTGATAGTGTATGAATATTGTAAATATGTCTTTCTCTGTTACATGTTTTCTTTAGTCTTAGTACTGTTTTTTTTTTTGTTTTTTTTGTTTTTGTTTTTAACGTGTTTATATGTTTAACATGCATTTGTCTCCCAGTTAAAGAGACAGTACGTGTTATGTTGTTTGGGCCTGACAGGCCTGACAGTGCAGGTGGGGTAGTGGAACCCCCCCCCTCCTCCTCCAGACAGTTACTGGGCAAACTACAAGCTGCTGACTAATTTAAAAAATAAAATAAAAAGAAGAGCGACATTGGCCATTCCTGAAAGGGGGTGGGGTTAGAGAATGCCAACTCAACGCCCTTTGCAAGCAATTTTTTGTTCAGCCTTTTTTTTTTTTGTGGTTATCCTAACAAAACGTTCCGTCATTACAGACATTTTTTTTTTATTCAAAATAAGATCTCAATATACATGTTTTCTCTCTTTTTTTTTTTGACTATGTACAGAAGTGCAAAAAGTCAACCTTTATCGCCCCCGGGAGCTTGACCCCGCCATCCTCCATTTTGTTTGCAATTGACTGAGTGAGCGTGGACTTCCTGCCACGGGACCCCACTGAGGAAAAAAAATAAATATGCAGCTTGTTTTCCCGACATGGCCCAATTTCCAAGGAGAGTAAAAATATCCAAACAATAGATATTATTTGAAATGGATACAGTAGAAAATAACATATCTAAAACATCCAAGAACAATATTTTATATATTTATAGTATATATATTTTCTTTAAATTAAATGACTAGTTACAAACCTTACAATCGTTAAAATACTAAACGGTTGTCGCCGGCGACAGTAGCCATAGCGACAACTCAACCTCTCCCTTCTATTAGGACTGTTAAGTACTCATAGAAAACATCTTTGCTCAGAGAACACAAAGAGACTAGAGGAGTGAACACTAATATGCATCTGGTCGGTATGCATAACGTACAAAATACAAACATTACCATCAAGTCGTACTAAAATCAAAACATACGGACACAGAATTTCAGGTAAAGCTGAGGGGACACGCAAAGACACACTCGAACACGCGTTATAATAGAGATAAATACAACGAAAGAGAATTCAAACGAGTGTTGGCATGGCACGGATCAGGCTTCCCAATGGCATGTTGCATTGTTTTGACCCGATGGTACATTCTAAGGCTTTAGATGAGGGATACAATCGTAACCTTTGTTTTTGTTTTTTTGTCATCATCCATTAAATACTTAACAAGAAACTGACAAAATGAGCTACACTGAATCCTTAATACGGGGTACACATTAAAAATGTGACAAACAACCAGAAAGAAAAAAAAAATCAGCCTGTTCTGACTGCTCTTACTTATGATGATGTGCTCAAGTCATGTGAAGGCGTCACAATTCACAATACTGAACCAAACTGAAGCTGTCGGTGACAATGGCAACGCAAGATGGCTGCTCTCTGACTTCAGCCATGAGATGCCAGTCAGGTCATTTTTAGATGTCCGTGAGCATGACCAACTTGGTGAGTGCCTCTTCGGATTCTTCTTATTTTTCAGAACGAGTACTTGTCATAAAAATGTTTAGGAAAGGTGCCTCAATGTAACCTTTAAGCCTTCTGACCAACCTTTACAAAATGATTTTTACAATCCTTTATGGCCGCAATATTTAAAGCAGGGGTCTCCAAATCAGGTCCTTGAGAGAGCCCTTATCCAGTCTGTTTACCATGTTTCCCCTCCTCCAACACACCTGAATGAAATGATCAGAAAGCTCTGCAGAAGCCTGATAACAATCCTGATTATTTGATTCAGGTGTGTTGGAGGAGGGAATCATGAAAAACAGGCTGGAGAGGGGCTCTCGAGGACCGGAATTGGAGACTCCCGATTTAAAGGAATCAACCACCAATGAAGGAAATAGATTACGTAAAGAAGACAATTGAGATGCTAAAGACTTAAAAATAATAATAATAATGTGATCACAGTGAAGAGGAAAAAAAAAAAAAGTTTGACAGGATTCTCACTGTATTCTCAGAATTCTCACATAAAATGAGAATTCTGAGAAGTGAGAATTCTGACTTTAAAGAGCTATGAATTGTGGAGGGAAGTCAGAAAATCAAAATTCTGTGATTAAAGTGAGAATTCTCACTTTAAAAATCCTCCAACCTCTTTTTTTTCTCTTTTCGCTTTCCCTAATCCTCTTCCTTACAGAGCAGTTAGTATATATGACAAAACAAAAAAAAACAAAAACGGAACAGTAGTAAGTCAACATAAATATTTGACAAAAAATTTTTAAGTCTCACATTACTATACATACAGGAGAAAAAAGAGATGTAACCAAAATGCAGAAACACGTGAGGGATAAAACTGAGCGAGAGAGAAAAATGAAAAAAAAAATCTGGGAAAAAAAAAACTGTAAGCGAGAGACTAAAGAATAATGTCAGTAAGGAAAAGTGGAGTCTAATTAATTTGAAACAGTCCTTTTCTACATTCGAATACATACATACATACACTCCACACTATTCAGGGTAATCTTTCAAATCATACAAAAATCGGCCCTTTTCTAACTTTTGTTAGGAAGTGAAGTGAAGGAAAAAGCTCAAATTCATGTGTGTGTGTGTGTGTGTGTGTGTGTGTGTACCCCACCTAAATCAAAACACAAAAACACTTTGCAAAAAAAGACTTTGGCTAAAAATCGGAAAATTCTGACAAACAAATATTCTTAAGCATGTCTGACCACACCACCACATTGACACTAACAAACCGTCGGAAACCCACGACCCCCCCCCAAAAAAATAAAACAAACACGTCCGCCAGCAGTTGTCACGGCGACTAAACACTAATTCTCCATCTTTGTTGACCTCGTCGCGGAAGATTTGAGGATTTCGTATCAGCAGTGATGGGTCGTGACGGGACCAAAGACGAGTAGTGACGCCTTAAAGGGAAAGCCGATTGCTTTGCATGAGTACCATTGGCGTATTAGCAAGTATGGCCTTTTTTGTTGTTGTTGTTGATTTCTAAAAACATGAAAACCTTCATGGCACAGTCTGATTCCTCTTCTTTCGTCTCTTTCAACTGAAATATAAGGTGCACCTTTGTGTAAACACATGAGAGACAACCAATGAACAAACGTACAAAAGACGCCGCGATTCCTCCTCTGCCTCAGTGGACGCGGCACATCGTCTTATTCGCTTCACATTCAAAGTGTGCCCGGTGAATAAAGGTAAACGCGCCCTCCCTTTACGGAGAGGAGGAGGAAGGCGCTTGTTCAATGTATGCGTTGTGCATGAAGTGACGAGAGCCGACTCCACCCGCAAACTCTCTGTTGTTGACGAGTGGATTCGGCAAGTTCTAATTGGGTTGCCTGTTGAATGGCTGCTCTTTGCGCTGCAGATACACCTGGTAAGAAAAAAAAAAGAAAATTGACGTTGTAGTGCTTTGGGGTGCAAGATATCTATCTATCTATCTATCTATCTACGTAGCTACCTAGCTAGCTAGCTCTTTTGGAGATTACTGAAACAGTAAATGTCCCTTGTAGAAGATAAAAGTATCTATCTATCTATCTATCTATCTATCTATCTATCTATGTAGCTACCTAGCTAGCTAGCTCAGCTCGCTAGCTAGCTCTTTTGGAGATTACTGAAACAGTAAATGTCCCTTGTAGAAGATAAAAGTATCTATCTATCTATCTATCTATCTATCTATCTATCTATCTATCTATCTATCTATCTATCTATCTATCTATCTATCTATCTATCTATCTATCTATCTATCTATCTATCTATCTATCTATCTATCTACGTAGCTAGCTAGCTCTTTTGGAGATTACTGAAACAGTAAATGTCCCTTGTAGAAGATAAAAGTATCTATCTATCTATCTATCTATCTATCTATCTATCTATCTATCTATCTATCTATCTATCTATCTATCTATCTATCTATCTATCTATCTTCGTAGCTACCTAGCTAGCTAGCTCAGCTCGCTAGCTAGTTCTTTTGGAGATTACTGAAGTAAATGTCCCTTGTAGAAGATAAAAGTATCTATCTATCTATCTATCTATCTATCTATTAAAGTTTTTTAATTGTAAAGGAGACAGTTTTGATTGGAGGATGAGTAGTAAGTACTTACTGTTGTGTTTGAGGCTCCTACATCTGGGTCACGTATTTGTGACTAGTCAGATGCTCCGCAGATATTATTGGAATCTAAAAGAAAAAGAGAGAAAACGAGAAGCACGTTATATAACGCTCACAAATTCACCGTACAGCATACCAATGATGGAAGCAATCATACTATAGCTGACGGCTTGACAGAGATTCAGACTCACGCTATCATTCATAATTCATCAGGAGGCGCACGCATGCGAGAGACAGACAACCAGTGGAGGGCGCAGGAAAAGAGAGAGGAGCAAACCTGATTGGCTGAGACGGTTGCAAAGGGAACACTTGTGGCAGATGTGGTGGCTGCGGACACAGTGGCCGGAGAAGCACCGTGCATCATGGGTACTTGGGGAGGTAAAGATCACACACACACACACACACACACACAAGCGTTTGAACCACAGCTCATGAGCAGCATTTTTGTATGCCGGTATATGGGAGGGGCCAGAAACATGAGCGATCTGAAAAGTTTTCAATGCAGCTATTGTTTACAGTGGATTCTATATTCTCCCAATGAAAGTTGGCAAATGTGGCCCTTTATAATTAAAAATAGTGTGGAGGAATAAAAATAATCAGTGCTCGTTATAGATGTTTTTTTGCAGTTAGCCTAATAAATACATTTTCAGCAAAACAAAAATTAAAAAGATCATACAGTATGCATACAATAGGCCAATATGTACAATCTTTCATTACAATTTTTGTCAGGTATTTTAGTCCCCCCCTAAAAAGCTATGCTTATGTGCCCAAAATAATTTCATTTATTTTATGAAAAAAGAAAAATCTGAATTACAACACGGACACATACTGTAAATATTACTTCACTTAAAATGTGTGTCATTTATTAATGATACTGAGAGTACATATTAATGGAGATTTTTTTTCCCTACATTTTTTCATGTTCTAGCCTTATTGTAAAATATTATTTATTTCTAATTAAGTTTTCTTTAATAATGTTATTTTCTTTAAAAAACAAACAAAAAAAATACACAATTAAATGTGCCATTAAGTTAAATATGTGGATCACCCAGCCCCAAATTTCATAAAAGAAAAGACATAACATAAACTAAAAATGGTCTGAATGTATGAAGTATATGATATTTTACTGGAGTGTCAGTAGATGCTTATGGACAAAAATATATGTTTCTGTTTAAACTATTAAGACAACATTGAAAAACCTTTGCTGTGGCAGTTAAAATACTACTTTTTTTTTTGTATGTATCTATATATTTATCATTTGAGTTTACTCCAACATAACAAATTAAAGAGACCCTCAAAGTAGTTCCATAGCGCCGTGTATATTCCTTTTACAAATGATTTTACAAGACAATTAATCAAGTATTGTTTGTTTGTATGTTTATAGCCAGGCAGCATAATGAGGTGTTAGCGAGCTTGGGGGGGGGGGACATAAAAACTGCAACAAGCATTAAGTGACAGGCAAACCTGCAGCAGAGCATAATGGGGAATTCATACCACCAAAGTGTGATTTCAAAGTTTAAAGAAAAAAAAACACACGCATAACGTTTGGTCTCACATGGTGTCGTCTTTACATAAAACATACAACAGTAGAATTGGTAAGGAAAGCTGGCACCTACCAACACTTGTTGCAGGCGTCATGCACAATATCGAGCCTGCCCATCATGCATTGCAACAGGAAGTGGAGTGGAAAGGGAGGGGGGTGTGGGGGTAAATGAAGAAAAGTCATTTATAAAAATCAGACATGATTGGCTTTCACCTGGATGACATCACATCACCACACAAAATGATTGTAGTAGAAAATTAGTACACAGTCATACAAAATGTGGTAATTTTAGTATTTTACTACAACATTCCAAAAAGAACAATGGTGATTAGAAAAAACAAATGTGTGCACAATGCAGACACAGTATCAATACTTTTTTGTGTTTTGCATATATGGATCCAGACTGGGACGGACGGTGATGTATTGTTACAGCTCAATTCCCTTAGTGTCTTTTGATCATTCACACACTCAGCTTTAGTTTTGTTCAGTGGTCACTTTTGGTGCCTTTTTTTGTTAAAAGTTGTGAAAATGACAAAAATAACTAAACTGTAACACACACACACACACATATATATATATATATATATATATATAATAGGGGTGTCGGACAACACATTTTTTAAATCTGAATTAATCGTATGACTGCGCTAATTAACTCATGATTAACTCATTTGCTCCCAAAAACAAATAAATGTGTTCTATCTTAAATATTACCATGCTGCCAAAGCCGTATTTATACGTTTTTTTTTAATTTAATTTTTTTTTTTTAAATGCTAGAGCATACAGAAGGCTTTGATGCATCCTCTGAACTAAAGAGAACGGTTGAAGCAATGGTAGTTATTACAAAAACGGCCAGCAGGTGGCATCAGAGTATAAGAGATCAACAAGCCATTAAACGCGCGTTAACAAAAAAACAAAACAAAAAAAAACTATATATATATGTATCTATCTATCTATCTATATATATATATATATATTTTTTTTTTTTTAATGCTAATAACAGATTTGTAGTGTATCGATTAGCGGAAAAGTAGCGTGCGTTCCATATGACTTGGCAGCCAGTGAGCATGCAGAGCGCAGCGCTCGCATGTCAGGACTCACCCGACGGGATGAAGGCAGCCTGCTGCTGGAACTGCATGTTGGCCAGAGCTTGTTGGTACTGGAATACACCGGCGTTGAACATGGTGGTGGCACCGTTGGCTTTTTCAAGTGCGGGTCTCTTTGGTAAAGGGGGCAGGACGGGAGGGAGCCCCTGATGAGGGGAACGAGAGCGACCATTACGGACGAAACATTCGGGGCAAAGAAGGGGGAGAAGAACATCATTAGAGGATGTAGTCAACCCGACAGAAAAATGCTGGCAATACTGAGAATAAAATGATGGACCTCATGTGATGAATATAAAAACAGCAATTCTGCTGTTTTGATGCATGGCTGGTACACTAAATCGCAAATGGTGAAAGCTGCATTGAATTTGCATGTACTACTTTGTAGATTACAGCGCTAGAAGCTCTAAAACGCTCACAAATGTTGACTATACCATGCAAGATATTAGACACACACAAAAATACAATTTGCATGCATTATAGACTCACAAGGTGACAAACTGACTTTTAAAAATGGATATATTAGATTGCATACTGTATATTCTTTTAATTTGGTAAGCCCAGTAAATAATTTGACATTCTCTTCTAATAGAGAATTGTGATTGTTACAAACATACTCTATTTCCTCATATAACCACCAGGGGGCGTTTACTTTTCTCTAATGTAGCAGGTTTGAGAAAGAAGGACTGTACTGTACTGACCCGGATCAACGAGTCAATTAGAGCGGAAGCCACTATTTGAGGAAATACGCTAATTCCATTTGAGTCAGTTCATCAGCCCAAATAAACATCTAGGAGACAACAGCCACATGCCAGGCCTAGAGACGAAAGGTCATAGGTACCAGGTCGAAAGCCGCGTCGAGGGGCCGCTTCGGTGATTTGACAGCCGACTGAGTCTTAATTAGCAGGCAGCGAGCACATGATGGCAATGGGCCAATGGGGTTCAAGCGCATTAACATAAACCAGCAAGCGGCGGGTGCGTCATGGGGAGGCGGGCAGCAGTGCATTGTGGGTCGGTGTGGAAAAACAAAAAACAAAACAAAACAAAAAACAATCATTGCAATGCAGTTTACAACCACAACAAAACTAGAACATGCGCATCGTTAATATCATTATGAGGATAAATAGATAACAGGCATTCCTAATATGGATATATTTTTTTACCAGCGTCGTTTAAAAAAATATACCACGATTTGATCAAAAGATCTATTTAAACAATCTGCCGCCATTTAGATATTAGCGAATAGCGAAAACCCGTGTTTAATTGACGGCAATTGAAATATACGGGGTAAAAAAATTATTTAAAATTTTTTGGGGGAAAACATTAAATATAACGTGTAATGTCTTATTTCACGAGACGATCAATGACATAATTGATTGATCATGCAAAATAAGACTGCAGCCGATAACCGATTTTCCATAAAATGCTAAATATTGTCCGATTCCAATCCAGCCAATAGATGAATCTTAAGTAGTGTCCATCTAAAGTAACATCATATTTACTCTCCATTTCAAGGCAATAGCGAGGACGCCTACCATGGCTGCAGCGGCCGCCGCCTGGTTGACTTGATGCTGGGCCGCTTTGATTTTGGCCTGTAGGTGAGCGGGCGGGTGGAAGTACTTGCACTTCTCCCGAGTGCAGCGGCCCTTGATGTAATCCATGCACACCGTCACAGTGTTGTCGTTGGTGTCGATCATGGTGCTGTCGGACGGATGCGCGAAGCGGCAGTCGTTCTCGCCACGGGTGCAGTTGCCCCTCTGGTACTCCCGACATACCTGGGTCACAAACGTACGACGGGATAATGAATTTTTTTATAATCTTAGATATAGTGAACCTAGCAAAAAAATTTATAAGCTATGCTTAGGTTAGCAATGCAAGCTGTGCAAGGAATTGACCTGAATGTCACTATTTTACACACAGTCATGTTTATTTATTATTTTTTTTAAATATGAAAATTAAATGGCCGGTTAATCGGTAATCAGTATTTTTTTTTGACCAAAAATTGGCATCGGCATTAGCCATTTCTTTTAAAATAGTAATATAATTTTGTGAATAATAATAATAATAATACATAAAGTAGTTGTTGACAAGAATATTTTATATTATTAGCAAACATTTATTAAATGCAGTAAAAAAAAAAATCAGCTCTGGATCCGGTCTGACCAGACGTCTCAAGCTTCATTTGACTCCACCTAAGCAACAAACGTGCTCAATAGCTGCCCCAATGCCCGCATTTCATCCGTGGAAACGCTTTGACAAAACATGACAAATATTATTTCAAGAAAATCGCTCTCTTTTTTTTTTTTTAACACCCTAAAAACGCAAAAAGACAAGCCGGCCCGTCAGTAATCCACAGCTTCATTTACTTCAGCATTTGACAAATTAATTAATCCGCTTCTCCTGTTCACAAGCTGATGATCACTTCAGGCACACAGAGACGATCAATCTAATTGACGGGTGGAGGCGTTACTCGCGATTGATAGGCAGAACAGAGCGTGACTGCCGCTCGTTTTTACGGGCTCATCAATCAAGCCGCATCCAAGCGTTATTCAAATGAGCCGGACTGCTGTTCCTCGGCGGGACTATAGGGGGCAGCAAATGCTTGTGGAACGCGAGGGCCTGGCTGCTCAGTGAGGCCCATGGGAAATATGAGAGCTGAAGGAGAGGGCGCCTGACATTGACGTATTTACCAACACGCACACAAACACACAAGGTTAGCATGTGTATAAAATGAGATCTTTTTTCTTCCTTTAGAATTACATTATGACACTTTTAAGAGGCGCGCACTAACTTATCGTCTCTGCTTGAGCTCAGTCTCCTTCTGCTGAGTCTCAATCGCACTAAAACAGATTTAATATCATAACACCCTGTGCGTATATCTCCGTTTCGGTTTATCTGCACGCATAAAGCGATTTGTGCACAAACTGTCTGTCGCCATGACGGCTAATCAGCTACAAACACCAATCACAGCTAGAAGTTGGTTGAAGGCCTCACGCGTAGCTCTCTAAATATACACGCGGAATACATATTCATCCCCTCCCAGCGCCACCATCGCTACAACTGGCCTCAGTGAGAAAAAAAGAGGCCGCCTTGTTGTCAGGCAGATGTTGGCGAGGTGGGCGATGGAGGGAGGGAGGGAGAGGAAACGTGGGAGTAGATGATGAATTTGGAGTAAAGGACAGAGAGATCGGGATCAAGGAGACAAGCGCGTGTATGGTTAGTTTAAAAAAAAAAAGAGAGTGAGGCCAAATTGGAGCAATTTCATGTTCCCTGCAGCCGGCGTGGACCTTAACAGTGCTTAATCATGCATTAGAGTGAGCTGTAACCCGCCCAGAGTGCTTAGGTGGGGAAGCAAATGAAGGGCCCGTTAATCATATTTGCATCCCCATGGCAACCGCCGTTCTCACCATTTGCATCAGGCGCGCTCGCAGGTGAAAAAAGCAACATGTGAGTTTTTTTGCGAGTCGGCGAGCGCCGCGCTTCGGAAGCACTTAAGAAAAAAGACGGACAGAAAGAGGAGAAGATGGAGAGTTGTGGAAAATATTTTTGCAGAGCTGCTTGTCTTCTAAAATAGGAGATTTCTCGGCGACGGAGTGAAATTGGGTGTAACGTATGCGTCCACAGAATTCCAGCTCTGTTTATTTTGAATGGCACAGCAGCAAGTCAAATATGTCTGGCTCCGTCCTGGGATATTTTTAGCAAAGTGAGTTCCTGATGAATTGTGTTGCGAATGATGAGCGTAAACGGTTTTGTCCACGTGCGCGGCTATTTATAAGGGGGAAAAAAAGTCTTATCACACCAATGATGTAACCAGAAGGCCCTACTAGCCAATCAGAAGCCTGGAAAAAGTCATTACCGGAAAAAGCACAGTAACGATACATAAAGGAATAAATAAATTATGTCTTTCTTCTTTCTGTAAAGGTTAAAAACTGGACCCGTCATGTTTCGTGAATGTGTTGCTTTTGTCTTATTTTCTAAACACGAGGAAAAAAGTCCCGTCCTCGAGAGACCTTATTGGTCTCCATGTCTTCCTCCTCCAAAATGACTTCATCAAATGATTTTTTACAATCTTTTATGGCCGCAATATTTAAAGCAGGGGTCTCCAAATCAGGTCCTTGAGAGAGAGCCCTTATCCGGTCTGTTTACTATGTTTCCCCTCCTCCAACGCACCTGAATGAAATGATCAGCAAGCTCTGCTGAAGCCTGATAATCATCCTGATTATTTGGTTCAGGCGTGTTGGAGGAGGGAGACATGGAGAACAGGCTGCCTCGGGGCTCTTGAGGACCGGATTTGGAGACTTCTAACTTAGGCAATAATAATAATATTTATTATTATTATTACTATTATTATTGTTATTATTATGATGATAATAATAATAATAATAATAATAATAATTAAAAATAATATATAATAGTTGCCCTGCGATTGGCTGGCAACCAGTTCAGGGTGTACCCCGCCTACTGCCCGAAGCCAGCTGGGATAGGCTCCAGCACCCCCGCGACCCTTGTGAGGAAAAAGCGGCCAAGAAAATGGATGGATGGATGGATATAATAGTTATTATTATTATTATTTATTTTTATTATTATTATCCACTCAGGATAGGATCGAGCTCGCCTGCGACCATAATGGATGGATGCTTTCGTGCATTATTATTATTATTAATTATTCATTTGTATTTTTATTTTTCATTATTAAACGTCGACAACGAAAAAAAGAATGCCCACAAGCGACAGCATACAAAGAAAAATAACAATAAAAAATGGTATTTCCGATGTAAAAAGTCATCTGTTCTTCTGATCGCGGCTTCAAATGTTTTCTAATCTGTTTGCGTGGGTTTGAATGAAAGCGCTCATAATAGCCGAACGAGACGGTCGTAATGATAATTGCGCTGCGGGTTGCCAGCTTGCTCTCGTCTCCAGCGTGACACTTGACTCCGCATTGAAATCTAACGCCTGCTCCGTCTTCCGCATCTGATGACCGCAACAGGTCTCCAAATTGATTTTCCCCATAACTCCGCCCCGTCTGCTCCCACCATCTATTTTGTCCTGTCACCGATCCAATCCCCCTCTCTCTGCATGTCGTCTGCCCGGCGACTTCCTCATCACCCCCCCCCCACCCCCCCGCCGCCATCAATTACCTGACCGCCCACTGTTACATGTTAAATGCTAGCATCCTAACTTTGTCGCCCACCACCCGCCTGCGAGCTAACGATTAGCTCGTTATCCTGCCGCCGTTGTTTCCCGGGCGGGGCTGCATAATGGATGAGACGGAGCTGCAGTCCAATTAATGATTAGCTGCGCACAGCTAGACGAGCGGCGCGCTCATCATGTGACTGATTGGTTTCATGGAAAGTGGAAAGATTCTTTACAAGTTTCGTGGAGATTCTGAGAAACTTGGACTGGGATAATGTGTGCAGAGCTACGCTTATTAATGTCACTTCCTCTTTGCTTAAGTCTGGGTAATGACCATATTATGCTAATGGTTGTAGTGTAGAGTACACAAACTGTGTACTGGATACATAATTAAAGTCTACACACAGATGCTGTTTGAGGGAAGTGTCTTTAATATTCAGACACATCCCACATTTCAAAGGCTAATTGCTTTGCCGGCTTGTGAAATAATGTTCAGCGACTGCTGTTTTGCTTTAAACGAATGGACGTGATTGAATAATGATTCCAAATCTCTATAATACAAACATGCATGCCTCCGCGCGTCTCACCTCCAATCTATCCGTCCGCATCAGTTTCTGCGCCGCCGTGGCGACCGGGACGGGTACGCTGGCGTTGCTGGTGAGCAGTACCGGGGCGCTGGGCAGGATCTCGGCGGGCATCAGGCCGGGCGACATGGGGCCAAGGTAAGGGTTGAACGCCGCGCCACCGTTGCCGTTGCTTGCCAGGCCGGGCGTGACTGAAAACATGGGCTGAAACCAAAGAGGAATTTGATTCATTATATCAATATAGATTGTGGTTAAAGCAATAATTGTACCTCAAATATAAACATTATTGTGATAATAAACCGGCTTTATAAGGAATACAGCTTCAAGTGTCAAAATGAGATCACATTTAATCATCTGTAATATTGTTGGATCTTGCATGGTTGTTTCTGGAACGGGCTCACTCGTCTTTATCGATGATATAACTCACGATGGTCGCAGTAGAATCAGTTCTAAAGTCTACAAAACCATTTTGTGCATCCAAACTCATCGGGTGAAGTTTCATCACGCAACAAAACAACGACCCAACACAACGGAGAACTTAATCAGGGTGGGAAAGTGGATGGTCTTAAAAGCAAATCACTGAACCTTAACCCAAAAGAGTATGCATTTTACCTTCTGAAGGGAACAAGCCCCAGAAACAAACCAGATCTGAAAAAGGCTGCAGTTAAAGGCCTAGAAAAGCATTTCAATTCAAAAGTGGTGAAGACAATGGATCGGAGGCTTGATGCAGTAATTGCAAGTACGGGTTTTACCACCAAATAATAAATGTTATTCATGTGAAGTCCATTTAACACATTCTAACCCAAAAACGTGTAAATACCTTTTTTAATACTTTGTCATTCACTCCCAAAAACGTATTTATACGTTTTTTTAATGTTGAGCATACAGAAGGCTTTGATGCAGCTTCTGACATGAAGAGGTGGCTTAAAGCAATGGTAGTTATTACAAAAAACGGCCAGAAGGTGGCAGCAGAGTATAAAAGATCCGCCAGGGCCATGTTGCAACAAGCTCCTTTTGCCAGTATTTTCAACAGGAATGTCAATAATGATGATTTTTTGCTATATTCTAATGCTAATTGCTGCAAAAAGGAAACAGATACAAATATCTTTTTTTTTTTTACCTGATGAAAGAGGAGACGCTAATCTTTCTTTTGGTAGGTTCCATGTTTATAGTTATATTTATAGCAATAGAACACAATATTCTGTGGGCCTTGCAAAATCAGTCAAACTCCAGTAAAACAGCCAGGAGCGAAGGGGGTTGCTTCAGTGCAAATGGCTGGGAGTGACATCCGTTCCAATATTTTGGGTGGCTTCAAACAAAAGGTGCCCTGTTGACCTGAGTTGGTGAACACATTGAGACTGGAGCCCTGCATTAGCAGTATACCATTCCATACCTTATCACAAAATCCTATCATTTAGGGCTGCCGCTGTTGAATCCTTTTAGAATCGATTAATGTATTGTATCGATTATTTCATCGAGAAATCGGATGACTTTGAGTTTTTGTCAACATATTTATTTGAACGACTTTTTCTTCCCAGGCCTAATATTACACCATTTTGTTACTTATACCTTTCTACACCTTATGATCACACCATACCATACAAACCTACTGTATATCATATTTCATTGAGAAGATTGTACCATACAAAACCATATCATAATCTTACTGTATTACTGTTCTACCGTAAAAAAAAAAAAACATTAAAAAAAACACAACACGTCTTTCCCCTTTTTTTCAAATTCCACTAACATTGTGTTTCAAGTAACACGGTGACGGTGGGCAAAAAGAAAAAAGAAAATGTGCTGGAATATGAAAAAGAAAAAAAGTATTTTTCTACCATTGTTATTCTATCAAAGGCAGCCATAACACGCTGCAAGTTTTCCCTGCACGTTCTTGACCTGGACCCCAGTCTAAGAGTTGTCCCTTGAGATCCTGCCAACGGGACACAATGAGTAATAGAGCATCGGCGGCAGCCAGGGTCTGGCCGGCTACAAAAACTCCTTGCTGCTCTCATTAAATCAAGAAAAATGGCATGAAATCCGTAGCATTTCCAGCGCTGCCTTCAGGAGCATCTGGAGAATGAAATCTTATCACAAGGTGCACTTGAAAAGGGGATTTTGTGCCCCTCAAGGTGCACTGATATCAAGGCATAGCTCAAGGTTTGGCTGGGGCAGACATGATGTCATTGAAATGAATCTCAAGTCATGTGGCTTCGTCAGTGCGATGATGTCATCCGCTAAATATTTTTCAAACTCTACTCACGGCCATGTCTGGAATATCATTTTACTGTGATGTTTTTCTCAAATGTACAAAATGCTTTCATGTAGTTTGATGAGATTCATTCACGCCCGTGTGCCTTTTCGCAGCCCTTGACATCACTGCGTTGATGTATTGATCAAAGATATTTGCGTAAACATTACATTTGACATGCAAACGCTTTGAGGGATTCATTAAAATGAAGCTGCTGTGTTTTTTTTTTTTTTTACTTCTTTCACCGATGAAATATCAAGAAGATTTGAAGTCAATCTGTACACCCAATTAAGCAAATCTTAACGATCGATTTAACTTTGAATACAATTAGGATTGATATCATGAAGGCTGTTGTGAGTGACTGAAGTCGGTGAGTGAATTAGTAAATGAGTAACAGTGGGTGTTGATAAGTCATTAAGTGAGTCAAGTGAAGATATGTGTGAGTGACTTTGAGATTTAGTCAATGAGAAAGTGAATAATTGGGCAAGGTGAATAAATGATTGAGTGACGAGTGCGAAATGAATGAACATTTTCATGAATTTGTAAAACCTCCCCCCGGATGCCCAGGATGTAAAAAAAAAAGTGGACATTTTTTGGGAAAAAAAGCAGACGTTTGGTCCTCCTATACAAGTTAGCTGTTCGAGCTAGCTTGCAACCACGGCAAGGATTTACTTTTTCCAGCAAACCGACCAGGAATCTAGTTAACCATTTTTAGCTAAGAAGAAAAACTTTTCTATAGTTCAAACAACCAGAACTCGTTTGCTGACGTCAACATCGGGTGCGTTTGGAAATTCACTCTTGACACCCTAACAGCATTGTGAAAGTGTTTAAAGCAATCAGCAACTCGTGCTTGATTTGTTTTCAAATGAGTTTCCAAACACATCCACGATTTGGCAACGGGGATTTTGGGTGTGAGTCCCACCTCGATTGTTCTTAGTCTCGGTTTTTGTAAAAAATACGTTTCCCCCCAAAAGTGCTCCTGAGTAACTAATGAGAGTTTTTAAGATCATGATTGAAACGGCGAGTGAGTGATTACCAAATTAAAGTTCATAAATACAAACGGCAGCCAACGTATATAATCAAACATGTATCATTTAATTAGAAACAAATCTCTGAAACCATTAGTTGGGTTTCCATCCACCCATTTTTATTTGAATTTTCAAGAAATGCGAAAATAAAACTGAATGGAAATGCTAGAAATTTGAAAACGGGCCCAAAATTCGCAAAAAAAGTTTTTATACTAACTTTTGAAGCGTATCGGAAAAAGTGAATTTTGGCTATGGAATCAGGTTTCGTGAATAAGACCGGATAAACGTCGCACATTTTGACAAACAGAAATATTTTTGGAATTAATTAAAGAAGTGAATATTAATGCAATTTTAGATGGAAAACAGCACCAAAAAAAAACGCTACGGTTTATCAAGAATTACAAAAGAAAACGCATATGATGTCATCGTATGGCGCAGTCGCTTCTTGGTCCTCTTTTTCCGAAATTAGTGGTGGATCACATCTCTATGGTGTATACTGCCACCTAGAGCGGCGGAGTCCCCACTCAATATTCGCAAAAGAAGAACAGATGGAAAAGGGGCTTAAGTTGCATGTCCGTTTTGCGCATTTTCAGTAAATTTGCTTAAAAAATTGGATGGAAACCTGACTATATTTTAACCTTTGAACTTTAAAAATAACATTTATTCTCATAATATTTTGCCTTTCATTTAAAAAAAAAAAAAGATGACTTAACTGACATAAAATATAACTCTATACTAGAAGAAATATACCTTTTTGTTATTTAAAAAAAAAAAAAAAAGATAGTAATTTATACCTGTAATAATAACACGCCTTTTGCTATGCAATATGTCATAATTGTACCCTGAGTTGAGCAGTTGCCATATTGGTTTACAACACAGTTGTTATTTCGTAGTGTTATGCCTCTATCGGTTTTTTTTTTTGCTTTGCATTATTATCTTTTTTTAATCTCTTTTATAGCTTTTTTCCCCCCTATTATGTTTACAACCATTGTGGAAGGCAATATAGGAATTTATTACACAGGGGGGGGAACATGTTTCCGTACTGTTCATGATAATAAAAAAAATTGGAATCTTGAATCATATCAGAGATTTTAATTGGCCAATGTATGGAAAGGAGAAATAATTGTTTTTTACTTTGTGCTTATTTTATTGGTTCACTGTCTCCATATGTTGGTATGCTAAATTATACGACATAATTTATTGCTAATGATTTTTGCTATGGCTCGCAGTTTGAAAACCCTGCAACATCGGATGATGCAGGGAAAGCTTTAAAAAAAAAAAAAAAAAAAAGCTACTCCAAGCAGACAATTCCTTAAAAGAACAACGTTGTCCCACCTTTTATACCCAACAAAGGCGTGTTTGCTTGACTTTGTAGCGCCGTCTGTCCTCACTCTGTCATCCTATCGCCTTCACTCGACCCGCCTGTCTTCTTCCTCCCTCCAGCCGTTTATCTCGCGTCGCCTCACTTTGGTGTGTTGTGCCCTTCTCTGTCTTCGCCATGCTCCCTTTTCTCTCGCCGTGACACAAACAGAAAGGGAAGGCTCGGCGTCCCCACAGAGATCTATCGCCTCTTTAAAGCCTTTCATGGCTGGCTCTGTTCCTCTCCAAAGGGGCTTTCCGCTCGATGCCGGTGATAAGCTATTGGATGCGCGTTCGTGTGTTTGTGTTTGTGTGCAAGCAGTTTTTGAATCATGTAAGCTTTACACTTAAAGGAGACATTATGCATTTTAAAACAGTCCAAGGATCAAGAAATATAGCAACACCCTTTTTTATTGTCTTGATAAAATTTGGTCTTTTTTTTGTAGGGGGTGGGGTTGGTGGAGTCTGACCACATGCAAGTGAGTGGCTGTATTCCACGCCCTGTGTATTGATAGGACAATAGTGAGTCCGGCCTAGTGCTTCTACAGAATAGTGTCGTCCAGCCATTACTCAAAAGTGGCTCTGGATCTTCACCCAGCCAAGCTGATCATGTCATGGGTGAGGAAACTTAGTGTTGTTTTTTTATTTTTTATTTTTTATGTAAATTAACTCCCAAAAACATATAAAAATGTTCTATTTTGAATATTGGCATGGTCCCCAAAACGTATTTATAATTTTTTTTAATGTTTTTTTTTGTTTAATGCTAGAGCATACAAGGCTTTGATGCAGCCGCTGAACTGAAGAAAACGCTTAAAGCAATGGTAGTTATTACAAAAAACAGCCAGCAAGTGGCAGCAGAGTATAAGAGATCAACCAGGGCCATGTTGCAAAAAGGCTCTTTTCCCCACTTTTTTTTAAACAGATTTGTGATTAATGAATGAAACTTGGCTTAGCTATATTCTAATGCTAATTGCTGCAAAACGGAAACAGATAGAAATTTAGTTTTTTCCTCATGAAAGAAGAGACTCAAATTTTTCTTTTGGTAGGTTCCATGTTTTTATAGCAATAGAACACAAAATTTCATCATTGACATCAACATTTCTGCGGCCTTCCTGGCTATTTCACTGTGAAGCCAAAATATGTTCCTTCTTGAAATTAAAATTTTTTTCCCTCTCTTTTGTTCCCATTTAACCTTCTGCAATTGTACTTTTTATTCCTTGAGTAAAATCATGGACTGACTGTTTCAAAGAAGCCGACCGTGATCTGGTTAACTTTTCTCTGTTTGGAGGCCATTTGCACTACACGCTACAATAAGGCGGTGTTCACTCTATGGTTTGGGTCAAAGTAAAATAAAGATAAGTGGTGCGCACATTTGGCCTGGTTCACACTAACTTTTTGTTTATCATCAGACTCAAGTCTGATTGGACTGCATAGTGTGTCAAAACTGAAATTGCTAGATTACATGTGGGTTCCCTCAAGGGTCAATCCTTGGGCCGCTAAAATGATGAAACTTAGCTATATTCTAATGCTAATGGGTGTAAAACGGAAACAGATACAAATGTACTTTTTTCCTGATGAAAGAAGAGACTCTAACCGCACACAATATTCTGTGGGCCTTGCAAAATCAGTCAAAATCCAGTAAAACAGCCGAGAGTGAAGGGGGTTGCTTCAGTGAAAATGGCTGGGAGTGAATGAGTTTCACTCCTTGACACAATTTCAGAAAAAAACAACAAATTTTCTTGATTGTTTAATTTGACACTTGAGAGTGGGAAGTAGAGATTTTCAGAGCCAATAATGATACTGGTTATTTGTACTCAAGGAGACCAATCACCGAAATTTGGAGCCAATATTCATTTTCAGTAAAAGAGAAAATTTGGGAATCAAAGGAAGACAAAAACAAAACAAATCCTCCAATTCTTAACTTTGTTGAAACAAAGTTTTTCAAAATTTCAAGATAACTGAAATGATAAACGTATAATTTTCTGAATAAAAAGTTTTATACAGTTAACACAATTTTAAACTGATATCTTATCGGCCGTCAGGTTTTTAAAAAAGGCCGATGCCGATATTTGTCAAATTGCCAAATATCGGCGCTGATAATCGATCTATTCCTCGAGGGAAGGCGCTCCTGAGAGCCAAACTATTTGTGTACAAGCAGCATTATGTCTCCTTTAAGTTTAAGAGCGCAGTTCTCCCGGTCTCTTTGACCAATTCATCACCTTGAAGTGATGAAGCGAATTTGGATGCGCGCGTGATGGGATCGATTTGTGGGCGTGTCCGTGGTAACATTAAAAGACAAGCACTCCTCACTAATGAGGACATTCGGTCTAAAAAGAGTGAAGAAAAGAAATGATTACGCTATTCTGGGACACGATTTTAGAGCATTTCTCTGCTTTTAGTCGTCCTAAAGTTTTTTTGGGATACGGGTTCTATCAAACTTGATTTAGTGGGTGTGCGCCCCCCTCACCACGGGCTGCAGCTGGGTGCCAGGCATCATGGCGTTTGCAATCTGCATCTGCTGGGCCAGCATGGCCATGTTCTTCTGCTGGATGAGGTTGTTCCTCCCGTTGATCTCCAGTTGGGTCTTCAGGTGGGGTGGGGGGTGAAGGTACTTGCAGTTCTCCCGGGAACAGCGGCCCTGTTGGAGAACAGAATGCGGGGAAGCCATAAGAGACAGCAGGGCCTACTACTCGGTTTGTTTTCAAGATACAATTTTAAAGCCTTTTTGCAACCTAAGCTCTGTACTTGCTGTTTTTCTCTAATCTCTTGAAGCCCTCAAAATGACAAAGTAGCTCCAAAGGCAGATAACACCGAGAGTTACCTTGCTGTCTAACAGACTGCAACACACTACAGTGAAATCTGTGCAGGCAAATCCTCCCAAGGTTGTATAATTCTGAATTGGTCATAAAAGAGACATTGTGCATTTTGTTAAAAAAAAAAAAAAAAAAAAAAAAAACACTTTTGTGAACAAAATTACATATTACAGTATTCTTAAAATTCTTACTTTATGACTTAAAAAATGGAAATATGAAAGATCATATAATTTAGTCTTTGATTTTATTTCAGAAATATTATTGTCTTCTAAATTTGAACCACCAGAAATGAGTTTTAATGCTTTCAAATTTAAAAGATAATAATTATGATAATAACAATCACTATAAATGAGGCTTCAAAATCCTAACAACTCCAGACCTTGACTCCGCTCTCAAATGCTGTGGGCATATCCAATGAATGTGTGGAACAACGGCAGAAAAAATCATTTAATTTAATACCTACACATCCTTACATATTTGAGAGGTGAAAATAATATCCGCTTAAAGCCTCCATACATCCTGTTGCGGGGCCGCCACAACAAATGCTAGCCACTGGCTAGCTTGCGTGCTAACAGACTTGGGCCAAGTACAAATAAGTAATAATAGCCTAAGTAACAAAGGTGCTGAAATTCATAAACAGTGGGGGAGAGGAAACCCGTGCCCAACTCCGGAAATGTGTCACGAGGCGGCGTTTTAGGCCACAAAATTGAGGGAAACCAGTGAAAAATCTCCTCAATTCAGTTCTATATAGTTCTCTGACTTTGCAATTTTTTTCATGAGGTCGGATCAATGTCCTATAATGGCTGCATCCGAACGAGTTAAAAGTAAGGTAAAGTTAACACAGTGTTGAATTGTTTTTGTTTCGTTTTAGACGTTTGACTCTTAAGAATCTTCAGATTTTACTTCATCTCAACCGCTGACAGTGAAATGAGAAAAGTGGAAATGTGGGGAAACAAAATTTGCAACATTTTAAAATGGCTTTCTTTCGGGGCATAAATGAACAAACCGAGAAATGCCAGACGTTTTCAGAAAAGGGATGCCGTGGGTGCCAGCCGATTTTAAGCATTTTGACTGATCTTTCAAGGTTCACAGAAAATTATATGTTTGGACTATGGAAACACACATACTACCAAATGAAAGATTGGACTCTCATCTTTCATCAGAAAAAAAAGTTTGTTTCTACCTTATTCCGTTTTTCAGTAATCAACAATAGAAAATGGTTAGTTTCGCCTCAGTTTTGAAAAAAACGTCTTTTAACGTCTTTGGCACTCCTCCATAGGATTTTACTAAACGTTATTTAACGTTTTTGGCAGTCAAAGAGTTAGTAACCAAAAACACCAACAGTCCTCACTATCTGTTGTTTCGATGGCACAAACCTGAGAGGCAGCATGAGTCGATGATGGATGCTTAACGCGGCCTGCTCAATCATTATCGACTCCCCTCCAATTGAGACGAGTGTCAATATTTGCCATCATCTCTCCGCATAAGAGGCCCAGGCAGGATGTGTTCCTGATTGGCGGGAATAACCGCACACCTCACCCCGCCGTCGTTCTCCTCTAGCGTTATAGAGCCGGAGTAGGAGGGATGGGGGCAATTTGCGACTGGCTTCTCCACGCCGAGGGTCATTACATCCACCCGGCCGCCCTCAGGGCAGACGCAGGGAGGTGGCGAATGCAATTTGCGCTCTCATAATGTCGCCTGAACTCCCCCAAAGAGATGTCATATCTTATTGCTGCCCTTCATTCCCGTTGCCTTTCACATGCACGCTGATATGCGTGGCGTTGAATACAGACGAGAATGGCTGCGGTGTTGTCATCCGGCATGTTCACGCATTCATCCGGCTCCCCATTACTCTTGTATAGAGGGACGCGCGGAGCTCCCACGGGGAATTAAAGGTTGCCTGTCACGCTACTGCTTATCTCCCCCCCCCCCCCCCCAGATTATGTCCACCGCGCCACAGTGTGACACCTGCGAGCAAACGCGTCGCCTCCCGCTCGTCCTTTGTATTTCCTCGCTCCCAGCCTGACTAGTCTGCCTAGCGACAGTGCGAGGAGACACTTTGCTGTGGAGAATGCCAAGAGTTCTCCCGCCGTCGTCATTGGCTTAGAGCGACGCGGCGTTCCCAGTCGGCCCACGCGGCCCGCAGGCGCACATTACTGACGCCTCCGGTCCTGCTCGCTTCGTGTGTGCTGGCTGCAGTTATTGATCGCAGCTAATTGGTTAATGTCTTTTGATTTTCAGGGTTCATTACCCCCATGGGTGGCTAGATGATAGCATGTGAAATGTCTGTGTTTGCCTGCGAATGGGTGGCACCGTGCAGTCTGCTCTATTTACACACACACACATATATATATATATATATTCGAACCCCGTTCTTCCCAAGTCATGTGTTGTTGTGTCCTTGGGCAAGGCACTTCACACGCATTACCTCCAGTGCTACTCACACTGGTGTATGGAATGTTTGGTGTTTGGTCGGCGGGGCCGTAGGCGCACGCTGGCAGCCACGCTTCCGTCAGCCTGCCCCATGGCAGCTGTGGCTACTTAAGTAGCTTACCGCCACCAGAGTGTGAATGTGTAAGTGCATGAATAATGTATCCATTCCTCTGTGTCTAGAAAATATCTATATAAATTTGATGTATTATTATTATTATTAATTAGGGGTGTCAGGCAATGAAATTTTTTAATCGTAATTAATCGCATGACTTATATATCAATATCGCATTTTATATCTGTTCTAAATCTACAATAAATGTACAATATGATATTTTTTGTCCAAATTTTCATACTCTGGTTAATATAAAAGTGAATTTTTTTTTTTTTAACCAATAGAAATGTGGCTGTATCTTGATTGATTTGTGTTGAGGTCATTTTTTTTGCCACTAGATGGCATAATGGCATTTGTAAGATGGTGACAGCTCAGCACATTTTTCTTTTCATATTAAGAGCCATCTAATCTTTAACATGAATTAACTTGTGAAATTCTGCACATTTTTAAAATTGTAAAATACAACTTGAGCCCAATCTCCACTAATATATGCACTATTTTTACATGTATTACTGCTAAATTTTGACTTTGCGTTGCGACTAGAATTCCCCCAGTACAGGCTTTCCAAGTAAGGCGCAGTCATTAATCCCGCGTTTAAAAAACTTAGTGGCGTAAAAGAACCTTTAAATTAACTCAAAATGCACGCACTAATTTTGACACCCCTAGATAATTCAAGTAAAAGCTAAACTTGTTTTCCTGTAACAAAAATACATTTTAGGCTATTTAACCCCTTAGATCAGGGATGGCGAGAACCCTAACCCACACGTTAAAAATGTTACATTTAAGCTATAAGGTTACAACACGTTTCAGCCATACTATCCTGGCGCCCACTATAAGAAATGAAAACATGAGATAACCCACCAAAAAATGTCCATGTTGTTCTTATGTGAGAAGAGAGTCAAAATCAGTAAAAAAAATAAATAAATAAATTGCCCAGCAGAAAAAAAATGCGAGTCTGAAGGGGTTAAGAAAAAGTTTTTTTCTTTTAAGAAAATGGAAAAAACAATATAATAGATTCAAGTGAAGTTGTGCAGCTGACCAAATCTTTGAAGATAGATAGCACTGTCAAGACATTATCTGGGTGATGTATTTCCATTAGCGTAGAGGCCGAATCGATATTAGCATGCTTGTTAGCTCCGTGCATTTTATCAGCTCCATTCTCAAAAGGTCACTCACCCAGACGTGTCACAAGCAGTTTCACTTTTTTTTTTTTTTTTTTTTTATCTGCTCCTGTTTTTGATTGTTGTATTAAATGCTGCTTCAAAGGAGTGTCGGTGTCGGTCAATGGTTTTTGTGTTTCTCCTGCCCTCGGAGAGTCGACTGAGCTTCCACACTAATGACTGGAGCGCACGTTGCCTCAGACTCCTACTCATCACTGTCACCACTTCCTCCCTATTACTATTTGCTTTGCTAGCAGCCTAAATCCTAAAATGTGTCAACAAAACCATTTTATTTGAACGTTTATTCAACTGAAAATGAATAAAACGTGTTTAATAAAAAATGCCTTTGTGAATGTTGTGAAAAAATACATATTTAGAAAAGTCGACGAGTCAACTTTCCTATTGTGCAATGAAGATTAACTCATTCACTGCCATTGACGGCTATAGACGTCAAAAATTCATTTGAACTATTTCTATTAGTTTCAATTTTTTTTCCCACTTTTGTTAACAAGAGTATGAAAAAATTGTATTGTATGTTTAGAACAGATATAAAATTTGTGATTTCGTCAGTTAACTAGTGAAGTCATTGTAATTACAATCAAAAATTCACCTGATGCCCCTAATTAAAAAAACTAAAGATTATTAAAAAATGAAGGGTGTCAGACGATTACATTTTTTAATTGTAATTAATCGCATGACTTCACTAGTTAACTCACGATTAATCACAAATTTTATATCTGTTCTAAATGTACAATAAAAAAAATCTAGGTTTCTATACTCTTGTTAACAAAAGTGGGGAAAAATGTGAAACTAATAGAAATAGTATTAATATTGAATTTTTTATGTCAAAGGCAGTGAATGAGTTAACCTGGAAGTCAAGTGAGCAGCACTGACCACTGGAAAAACAAAATATTCACGTGTCATGACGTAATTGATTAATCCAAGTTGACACGACCATAGCATTGCCATCTACTAATGGTCTGATTATGTTGCGGTGATGTCATCTTCTTCATAGCTCGCAGCCATTATGCGACCATATTTACACGGCCCTCTATGGTAATGTCAAAAAGCAATCTGCAACTTCTAAAGTAAACAAAATGTGAAGCCGTCCCCAGCGCGCGTACAAGTAGCCCGAGTACACATGACACCAACATAACAGTCATGCCCGAGCCCCTAATTTTGATTTACACTCCATTACTTGCATTCCCACTGCTGCAATATCACCATATCATGTTGTGCTGGTTATGACCTCGGGCTTAATATGAATCCCATAATCCTCTTTTGAATGGGACTTTGGTATCATCAAAAAGAGCGCCGAGAAAGCGCTGTGGGCACTGCACAATAGGCAACGCCGCTTTTCTTACTGCTTTGTCACTGCTGTTTTTTTTTTTTTTGCGTCTGCGGAATCCCCTCATGAAAGAATTCCACTCAGACTTGCGGGAGAGTCGAGAAGAAAGAAGTCAGGCAGACACTGAGAGGACGGAGACAGATGCAGAGAGCTCTTATTAATATTAATCAAAGGCGTCTGGGTGTTCAATACGTCCTCCAAGGGCTGGCTTGTGCATTGCGGGCCCTTCTGCACATCTCATTCCCGTGCTCAAACATTGATTCCTATTCATTTTATCATCAACAATGACTCATATCAAAGATCACATAATCCAACAGCCTGTATGGGGCTTTTGTGAGCACGGTGACATAAGATCAACCGGAATCACCTCCCCTTCCTCCCATCTCCCAACGTCAAGCATCAATCCGGGAAAAAAATAAAATAAAATAAAAATAAAGGAGAGCAATGATGATGACATGTCAAATCGGTAAAATTACCGAATGAACAATACTGAGCTCTCCAGAAAAAAAAATAAAAATAAAAAAAAATTAAAAAAGCATCAATCCGGGAGGCGCCGCCTGCCTGAGCCAGAGGGAGCAATTTTTCCTTTTTTTTTAAAAAAAAAAAAAAAAAAAACAAACAAATAAATAAAAAAAAATTTAATAAATGTTTTTTTTTTTTTTTTTGCAATTTTTCCATCGCCTCAGAGACAACCCTCAAAAACATCCGCGCAACTTGCCCACCCCTAAACTTATCTTTGCGTTGAAATCAGTCAAATCAACCGGCCCCCGAAGAGTTGGCGAGCGAACCCTCTGGCTTAAAAATATCCATCCATCCATTATCTATAGCACTTGTCCTCGTTAGCGTCACAGCGGGCTCAAACCCTGGACTGGTTGTCAGCAGATTTAGACAAATATCAAGATAAACAAATTGTTTGCTGATAGATCTCCATTAGATAGAGATCCCTTTCTATCAAAAGGGAAACATCCTTTTGTACAGTATCGTATAATATCTGGATCATTTCAACACCCTGTAATCCCATGAAGACGAGCACAATATCAAGTGAAGCACTAAAATCTTTAAGCAAAGCAAAAATGCAACAGCAAAACAATCCTCTTGATTCGCTTCTTTCCCTAAACGCAAAGGATGGCCACAAACGGATACAAACGATGTCTTCCCTATGTGACACCAAATGTATGCATGCATGTTTTGTTGTTATGTATTGCCGTGGGGTGGAGGAGTTGTGACAAATGTGTCATGTTTTGAGTAGTCCTCGTTACGGCCTTACAGCTGTGTTTTGTCGTAAATAAACATGAGCTCCCTGCTTAATGATCCATATAAAATATTACAATGTATTGTTTTTACATTTTGTTTCGTATAACCAGACAGAAAGCTTCCATGTAAGCTAAGTTGTTAGCACTGCTGCAGTGCCTCAATAAAACCCAATCGCTAAAAGTTGACACACTTGACTGACCATTCTAACATATTAAACATAAACTTGAGCAACCACAAATCAATTCTAGCTTAGTTAACTTTCTTGATGTCATGTCTGGGAAGATCTCGCTTTGGTTGAGGGCCCTGAGTGGGTTCCCGCCCTTCCGCGGGTTGACCAATCCGGGCCCTCAGCCACTTGTGCCTGGCCCCAGGTGTGGCTAGTTACCCAATTAGTGTGGGTGTATTTAGTTCCCGGGTGGTGATCAGTCCGTGTGGTAGAGATGGGACAATGCAGTGAAGCCAGATGACAAGTATTTCAACATCAGTCTTTGGGAGATGTGACTGAGGGTCTTGGAGAAGCGCTTATAGCAACTCGGTGGAAAATACTTGGGTCAAGCCTGTATCTTCTACACACGATTTAAAAATAATGCATAATTGGAAACTTTAAATGCATCATTGTGGGAGTACTTTTGTTGGAAACATACCATATAACTAACTTTTCCAGGTGAACATAAAGTGAAGCAAATGTCTACATGAGGGAATTGTGCGCCTGACACCGCGCCAAAAGGTTTGAATCAGTTACGTAATTTCCGGTATCTCATTAGCGCGCATAAAGCCGCATACGTCATCAGCACGTGATCACGGAGGTTTCATCGGGGATTTTTGATACATTGTTTCGAGCAGTCTGTCTCACTCGGCTGACACATGCTCCGGAGTCTCAGTGTCAAACGTCCCATCTCTACCTGTAGGTAGCGGGGCTGAACAAGGACTCACGAGTAGCCTTCGCCACCTTTCCCTCTTGGACAGGCTCCATCTTCCTCTTGTTCTTCCTCTGCATATAGTCATAGATGGATTCCATCTTGTTGAAATTAGCCTCGTGGCGTTTTTGGAAGTTGGGAGTGACTGGTCTCAGGGCTGTCCTCTTGTCGTGCTGCCCTTTGGAGCGAGGGATCCTAGTGGATTTGGCCACACTAGGAACATAACCTGCTTCATCCTTGTCATCACTCTTCACTCGACTGCTCAGGTCTGAAGACTTGACCGCAGGCTCATTCTCTCCATTCTCAATTTTGGATAAAGAAGACAAACGAATCTTCTTGTGGTCGTCGATTTCTGGGACCACTTCACTGCCTCCCTCATCATCCAACTTGACATCAGAATCACTGGTTCTTTTCTTTTTTGCTTTTCCTCGACGTGTGTTCATAAACACTGAGGAGCTGCAAACCACCTCCGTTTCTGTATTCACCTCAGCGGTGACATTGGCCTCCAGATCTTCCCAGAGATGACAGTTGAGCGGTCGTCGGAGTGAGAGTGAATTCTAAACTAGGGTTGACAGACCCGATTTTGATCCTCATTGTTTTGTCCCGATATTACGCAGGTCCAATCTCGGTGTCCCCATTTTTTTGCCATTCGTATGACAATCACATTATTGTCTAGCGATTCATATTATAAACCCATTAAAAGGGAATTAACCCGGTGGGTGGTGACTGGTCGGTGCTGGATTTCACTTTCCTTTCTTTTCTTTGGTCCTTCCTCGGGTCTCCTGACGGCCTCACGACTCTGGCTGGAAGTTTTCGGTTTAGGTGAACGGTATGGGATTTTTTAATAGGTTTTAGGTGAACTAATAAATACACACACACTCGCACGCACACACACACGCACATACATATACTCACACACATACAAAAAAAAAAAAAAAGAGAGCAATGATGATGACATGTCAAATCGGTAAAATTACCGAATGAACAATACTGAGCTCTCCAGAAAAAAAAAAAAAAGAAAGGAATTAACCTGTTAAATTCCTTCCTATTCACTTCCAAAGACACATTTGCTTTCTCATTAGCGCTCACATGTAATGTTAGGAAATGTAGTCCTACTATCCACTGCGGTCGACCGTCTCCCCCGTTGACGAAGATTAACTAGCGATTCAATTTGTTTAAATTGATTGTATATTTCAGTTGCGGCAAAATTGTAGCATCCAGGTTTTTAATTCTGGATATCTGGTCACCCAAACACACTGGAGACAATGTAATGAACATTTATAATACAATTTAGTATTGCTAGATTTATTGTCAACAGTAGAGGTGGCAAGGCATTTGGTAAAGGTGGCAGCTGCCACCTCTAAAAGCGCCTATGTTCTCTTCATTGCCTTGGAAAGTTTCCAACAGTGAAATTTCCCTACCCGGGCTCCAAATGTCAGAACGCGACAATGTCTCGCCAAAAGCTTTTAGACCTCAACTCTTCCAACATCTCAATTATAGTGCAAGAGCCTTACTTAGCTGCGTGATGTGTTAGCATGCTGGGACTGTGTTAATGGTGGTGATGAGTAGCGAGGGAGGGCGCAATCGTTAGCACAGGAAGCTAATGATGGTGCAAAATCATTAGCTGTGATGCTACTCGCAGATCTGCTTAATTAACTGTTACACGGAGGCAGCGAAGTCTCTTTTTGAGATCATTTCGTATCATTTTATTCCAAAAGTATTGCGCGCGCATTCTATAATAATAATACTGCATATATTCATATATTAGTCCTAATTGAACTTTAAGCCAAACATGTCAATTTGCCTTTATGCTCAAACTATTCATCCATTTTTCAGCCTTCAACTCACACTCTAATGGCTTCTCCATTCAACATCTATAAAGCTTAGCTTGAGTGAATTGTATCTCTCACTCAGTGAGCCAAGGAGGGATCACAAAGAGCATTATAAGTCGGTTGAATGCAAGAGTGGTGGCCCGTGCTGGTACTTGAAATGGGCCGGGTGCTGGCAAGCGCAGCGCCACAATCAACTGTTTGGAGAATGGAAGAATTAAGGGATGTACTTGGTTTCAGCTAAAGAGATGGAGGCAGGCCTTGAAAAATCCCAGAAATGTAACAACAAACTGACTTTGGATTGAAAAAGGAGAGAATGTTTACATGAAAACAGTCAGGGGGAAGAAAAGCTATTTGTTTTTTTTAAAGCTTTAAAATTTCACATACATGCCATCTACAAAAATGAATGAAATCTACTTTCCAGGCAGTTGTTGAGTCTTTTAAAATATCTTAATCGTCATACTTTTCACTTTAGAGTTTAACATAAGTAATATGAATTGCTGGAAAAGCCTTACAGTATACAGACGCTCCCCTACTTACGAACATTCGAGTTACGAACAACGGTACATACGAACATTTCTGCGCGTACAGTATGTCGAAAAATGTTCGGAAATAAATGCTGTAAGTTCGATTTTGTATTGCGCGTAGTGCTTCTTTCCGCCGCTAATACCGACGATTGGCGCTGTGAGAGCTCATTGGAGGCTCAGCAACGTGTCGAGGAGGAGGAGGAAGAAAACGCCGGTCCCCATGAAGCAGGAAATAACTTTTGAAGCCGATTCCAGTGACGACGAAGAATCTCTCATGATATAAAATCCTCCTCTTCCTCCTCCATCATCTCCTTAAGCATCGAGTACATCTTCCAAAAGTAAGTTAAACTTCATTTTATTTATCTTATCACGTACATGTACATACTGTGTGTGTGTCTTTCGGTCGCTCTCTCTAACATACGTAGTACAGTACAGTACTGTATGTATTCTCTCCATTTTATTAAAAGTTTTTTTCAGTACAAACCAATGCAGGTTACATGTACAAGCCTTAAACATACTTATATAAACCTTCAATATACTTATATAGGCTTTAAACATAAATTATAATACAAAATATAGCACTGAAGCAACTTACGAACAAATTCACCTTACGAACGATCGTCCGGAACGTAACTCGTTCGTAAGGTGGGGAGCGTCTGTAATCACAAACATGGATGGCACTGTGGGCCATCCAAAGTTTTGACAGATATGCATGAACTCATTCACTCCCAGCCATTTTCACTGAAGCAACCCCCTTCGCTCCCGGCTGTTTTACTGGATTTTGACTGATTTCGCAAGGCCCACAGAATATTGGGTGTGCGGTTAGAGTCTCTTCTTACATCAGGAAAAAAAAGTACATTTGTATCTGTTTCCGTTTTGCAGCCATTAGCATTAGAATATAGCTAAGTTTCATCATTATAGCGGCCCAAGGATTGACCCTTGAGGGACCCCACATGTAATCTAGCAATTTCAGTTTTGTCACACTATGCAGTCCAATCAGACTTGAGTCTGATGATAAACAAAAAAGTTAGTGTGAACCAGGCCAAATGTGCGCACCACTTATCTTTATTTTACTTTGACCCAAACCATAGAGTGAACACCGCCTTATTGTAGCGTGTTTTGCAAATGGCCTCCAAACAGAGAAAAGTTAACCAGATCACCGTCGGCTTCTTTGAAACAGTCAGTCCATGATTTTACTCAAGGAATAAAAAGTACAATTGCAGAAGGTTAAATGGGAACAAAGGAGAGGGGAAAAAATAATAATTTCAAAAAGGAACACATTTTGGATTTACAGTGAAATAGCCAGGAAGGCCGCAGAAATGTTGATGTCAATGATGAAATGATGAGTCATGGGGGGGGGGCTGGGGGGGGCAGACCCTGCACGCCTTGATGTTCCATAGAAACACAATGAAAAAAAGGTGTCACCCGGTTGTCAACTGCGAGTATGGACAAGCATGCTAATAGTGACCACACACACACACACACACTATAGCCTCCTAACGCAGCGTGTCACTGCAGCAGCTTGTATCATTGCCTCGAGGTTAAAGCAGATAAGAGAGGATTAGCATTCATTACCGTGTACATTACTGTACTACAATGCTCAGCGCACAAGTACAAGCGCCATAGCAGTAATAGAGCTCGTAATCCTTTTGTCAAAACCGCCGTAGAGCTGCTAAATCCTCACACTGAATTCAGCGCTCGAATAGACATGTTGAGGAACAAGCTAATAATATAAGCAGCAGGACATCATCTCATCTTCAGAAATATCAATGGAATTTGAGGACTAGGCAATAAAGTCACACCAAATGGCTACAACATTAGGTACACTTTTAATGAAATCTAATACAGGGGGACTTTGGTTTACGATGATCTGACGTGAGAGGCGAATTGGACTAATGATGTAAGAATACGTGGTTATACGGCACACGGCGCCACCCTTATTTACTGCAATACTTTACCGTTTTTTTTTATTAGACGAGTTTATATTTATGACCTAGAAGTTTTTCATAGAAATATTTGCTTCAAGTATGACTTTACTACTTTGTTAGGTGAGTGAAAACATCGGATAATTCCATTTTCTTAAATTTTAAAGGTCATAGGTCTGTAGTTTGTTTAATTACACTGGATTTAAAAAAAAAAAAATTTTTATTTTATTTGGTGCTACACCAGTGACATGCCATAAAAAGATTTTGTTGACTTGGTTGAACCATTGCTAATGAATAGCCACTTGGAGGACACTCCACACTTTTTCCTCTTTGGCTGCTGCTGCTTTAGCGGAGTAGAAGAAGAAAATTTAACAGTAGAGGAAGAACATCTTGTTGAGGAAGCGTAAACAAATTAGGGTCACATTTTGTTGACTTTTGTAACATAAACGAATAAAAGAGAATTAGATGAAGGCTCGTTTTTTTCATTTTTCAATTTCCATTTTCAAACAAGAATCGGGAGACGTCTTGCTCTCTCGTTCAATGGAGACAGCAACACCGCCTCCTTGTGGACGGAGGAGGATACGGACCTTAGACACGTGGATATCTCAGGACTGTTTGTGTAAATAATTTGGAGACAAATCTCTCCCCATAGAACAAAAGTGCATCATGGGAGAGCAATCTACGGACATATCTTAATCTACACACAGTGACAAAACCTGCACCTTCTGGCTGCATCCTCATCAATACGCATTGATCAAAGTTGGCTTGTACCACTTGAACATAAAGGCAGAGGGCTGTAGGGGGAGGGGCAGACTAAGCAGGGTGATCACCTTCCAATAATGGAATTGTCTGTGTCGCTGTCAGCATGCAAAAAAAAAGAAAAGAAAAGAAGAGCAGACAGTAAAAAAGATGCTTTTGTGTGTTAACACAGCGAGGAAGCAGTGATGAGGGTCGTCACGGCAACACAACACAGCCCAGCTGCCTTATCTGCCACGATGGCTGCTCCTAATCCCCTTAAAGTCTGTTGACGAAATCGCCGCGTCCAACCAAGACACGAGCTCCAACAATAAAGGGGATATTACACACATTCCTCAATTTCACACGCGCGCGCGACGGGCGGCGCGCACCGCGTTATTACTCGCCCGCCCGCCATCCATCTCGCTCTTTTTTTTTTTCTCACTTTCCCGTCTGTCCATCAGCGTTGCTGTTACACCATTAAACGTGCGCGTAGCCGTCCATCACTACTTCACTTTCACTCTTTCCGCTCTGTCTATAATCTGCGCATTGACACCCAGCCGCCCTCTGTCAGACTTCGTGTCGTCGAGATTCAATCACACGGGGCAATCAGCAAATTGGCTTCTCCAGGGCAAAGACTGTACTTCCTCAACTGGAAGCCTCCGCTCACTAGATGACACGTCTCAATTAGCCGCCGGGTGCATTGTCAATTGAACAAATAAATGCCCCTCCTCAAATTCATCTTTATTATTTTTTGTTGTCAGGGAAAAGGTGACGCCACGTGGTAGCGATAGTCACGTTTACCACCCAGGAGAGTACATTTAAATCAACGCCCAAAGGCTTGTGTATTAAATTAATTGACAACGATGAAAACAAAGGACGTAAAATGTCGTTTTAGTTGTCTTGTAATTTTCCTTTATATTTTATTTTCGACAAAACAAAAAAAAAAAAATTCAATTTAGTGACTTTGATAGTTCCCGCGACCTAACGTAACCTTGCTTGAGCCTCATCTTACTGTTGTAAGTTTGCAAAAGCACTTCAGCCACATCGCCCTTCAGGCAGGCACATCCATCATATGTGACGGATAAAAACTTACGCAGGAAACAGTTAGTTTGCCTTCTACTTTACTGCATTATTGATAAGGGACACGTGGCTAATGTGGGGCACTTACATATTGCATTCCCGTTGTAACACCAAGTAATAGTTTTATGTCGACCAAGCAATGGACAGGAGGGCTGGCCCTTCCCCTATGTCGGCATATGGACGAAGAAAGGCCTGCTCTCAAGAAAGACAACTCCTCTTCTGCCTGTTACACTTTAGTTAAGTACATAAACAGGCTAGTTTGAGGAAAAAGAATGAAAAAGAATTACAAAAAAACATGTTTTTTTGTAATCATGCCTTTAATTGGATTTTGTTTCTATTCGTCAGAACGAGGCTGTGGATCCAATAACTTAAAGTCACTTTGAAAAAAATATCTATACTATAGGAGGATTTTGTCAAATCTACCTCTATAAAAGGTAGGAATGGGTACCAAAGACGGTACTTTTTGTGGTATGGACCGATTTGGGTCGCTACTACCGAGCACCGAGTCACGTAAAATCAAATGGGGCCATGTTCCGGTTCTGAAAAAACGTCGTTTAAGTTGTGACTGTGCGGAAGTACAGATTTACTATTTAACTTTGTTCCTTGTGTTGTTCATTGCACAGAACTTTGATTCACACTTTTTTTTTTTTGTAATGTTAATTTATGTGTATTAGTTATACTTCAGTAATTGTAAAATGTTATACCTTTACTTTTATTATTCCTCTCTGTTTGTTTGTTTTAAAAAATGTTTTTGTTATTTGTAAAGTTTTATATTTTGAAAAGTAATTGTTAAATTGATTTTTTTTTTTATTATTATTTTGTGTCCGCCCTGAGACTCGGAGGTTGGCCGGGTCATAATAGCCTGGCAAGCCACACCCACTTTCTTGAAAGAGAAAACGTGAGTCTGGACAGGCGACAGCAATTCGGCTCCAGCCGAAAACAGGCCGGCCAATCAAATGTGTCTATTTGCGTGATGTCGTCTTCGTGAGTTTTACAGCAATAGCATAAGTCATTCACTAGCACTGTCTCTCTTCGGCTAGATGTTGGATTTTTACTCCGTCTCCGCAAAAAAAAAAAAAAAAAATTAAACGAGACGCTTTTCTGACATCACTCCGCTCTTGGTTTATTCCACTGTCTGTTAGCTCAGGTTTGCCCTGCTTCAGAAATGCGACTGATAGGACGGTTGACCAGACTCACTTTCCGACAAAGCCGCGAGTGAGTCTAGATTTCCAGGCTAGGGTCATACCAACGACTATAAAAATGAAAGAGAGAGAGAGAGAGAGAGGGAGAGAGAGAGAGAGAGAGAGAGAGAGAGAGAGTGTCGGTATCGATTCCCAGGTACCGAGAATTGGAACAGAACCGGTTCAATTGTGAAAGGTACCCAACCCTAATAAAAGGCTAAAAATGGTGCCCAAATCCAAAATAAATAAATGGCGGACTTCCTGTTAGATTTAGGTTTAATTTAAGTTTTTTGTTAAAGGCCGAAAAAAAGGGCAAAATTCAAAATGGCGCACTTGCTGTTAGGTATAGCATCCATCCAAAAGACTTTCTTGTAGGTCATGGGCTGTTGCATATGCATCCCAATTTTTGTAGATCTAATTAAAATTTACAACTGAGAATTATTTGCTAAGAATGAATTTTGAAAGGCTAAATTTGATGCCCCCATATCTCAAAAATGTGTTTCTTTACAGAGAATAATAATTTCTACAAAAACAATAGGGACCTCACAGCAGTCGATGCTCTGACCCTAATAATAATTTTCAAGTGTGTCCTCTGCCGAGTGAGTGACAACACTATGTAATCTCATAGGCTTGATGCACTGTCTAGAGAAAGAGGCAAGATAATAAAAGGTGCCTTGAATGAAAAAAAAAGAGAGAGAGAGAGCGAGAGAGAGAGAGAGAGAGCACTCCACCTTGGTCTCAAAGGATCAATACCGCACCGAGACAAAGTGCTGATAAACACTTAGGTTTCTGTTAATTAGCACTAATAATCTCTTTTTTTGCCTCTTCCCGCTCACTTCATTCCATGTCCTTCTTTCCTTCTTTGGCTTTTCCTCTTCACGTATTCATTCCAACCTGATGTAAAGAGCGACAACAAAGCAAAAAGGGGGAGGTACTCGAGTTCTTTTCATAAGGCTGATAAATCTCCCACGCTTGTGTTGTTTTGTGGCTGATGGCTCCACAGATGAGATTTGATGAACCTCTCATCTAACTCTGATTATTTTCTAATTAAAAGAGCATGAGTGATGGCGACGCGAGCGCATTGACGACTGCCGGTTAATAACAGCCTGTTAAAAACAACAAGTGACGGGCGCCTAATTCGTTTGAGCGATCGGCTAAGGTTGTTTGTCGAGACGGAAAGACTGAGCAAATTTAAATAAACAAATACGCCGGGTGTACATTTGATTAACGGCAGCGACAGTGCCACAGTCACATGACTCAGCCGTGCTGCCAATAAAGAGACTGAATTCGACACTTGAGTCTTGTTTTCATCATTTTTAAGATGTTTGTATTTGCTCAACAACAAAAACTTAATGATTACGCATTTCATGCTCTTTTTATAATGTTACTGTATAATGTGATATTATTCTGTAGGGTGTAGACCTCCACCAAGGCTAAATTTTTTTTTTATCCAACCTGAAAAATATACTGCCAGTGTCATTATTATTTTTGCTTGCTTTGCTTCCATAGTGACTCAAAAGGCATCTTTATTAAAACGTCTTCCAGCTTCTCTAGAAAACCTTTTTTTTTTTTTGACATTTTGTGTGTCCTACTACTTATTGTGTTCCTACGCTTCCATTCACGAGTCGTCTCTTTGCAGCTCATGTCAAAATAAGTGCAGTGAAAATTTTCATTAAAACAACTTTTGCGTTTTAATGTGGTGGCTGAAGACTTCTTTCTACACAGCACATACTGTATGTTTTTCCTGCTCCAACAGCCTGTCACCGGGTAGATTTCTGTAGCTATGACAACCAATGCACAATCTATCTATATATTTTTTTAAACATTTTTTGGGGGGGGTTATAAAAACTCACACAAAAAAAAACACAGCGTATGTTGTGTGTGAGATTTCGGACCAATTAATTGCTTGGCAAGAGCGTAATATTGCGTGCCAGGAATGACTTGTCATTTCCCTCCTGAGGTCGTGCTCGTTCTTTGGCAGGAGCACACTCCTACACTGAGATCAGTGTACACGTCTATCGACAAAAGTCTGAGGACACAGCTCTTTTTTCAATCAATGAATCCATTAGCACTCGGACTAGATTTCTTAATCTTAATTCCAAGACATTTTGGACAATTATATGCTTCCAAAATTGCGGCAGCACTTTGGGGAAGGGCCCTGTGATTGAGTGGCCAGCAGACCAGGGTGTCGTCTGCCTTTTGTTCCAGCTCAACCACAATCCAGCATAAGCAGTAGAGACATTGGCGCATCAAGTAGACTAGAATTCTCGCTAAAACCAGGTCTAACTTGTGGTATAAGGCGATTTTGGTGGATTTGATCGAGGTACAGGCAGACACATTGAGTGCTCCGTGGACGTGTGTGGTGGATGTCATCGTATTTTAAGAGTGGACACATGATCAGGGGTTCAAGGTGTTTTCAAATTGACAAGGTCACTTGCGCCCAACTACATCATCCCCATTGGGAGATCATGCAATTTACCTGTACAAACGCACTTTGCGCAGGCTAATCTCATCTCTCTGACCCCAGCGAGTCAATTTTCTCCTTCCGCATTGTCAGGCATGTTCAAAAGAAATTAACTCATTCACTCCCGGCAATTTTCACTGAAGCAACCCCCTTCGCTCCTGACTGTTTTACTGGATTTTGACTGATGCCCACAGAATATTGTGTTCTATTGCTATAAAACATGGAACCTACCAAAAGAGAGATTAGAGTCTCTTCTTTCATCAGTAAAAATAATATGATTATTATAATATACTTCTATTTGTTTCTGTTTTGCAGCAATTAGCATTAGAAATCTGTTTAAAACTGTGGGGGAAAGAGCTTGTTGCAACATGGTCCAGGTTGATCTCTTATACTCTCATTTTTTTGTAATAACTACCATTGCATTAAGCGTCCTTTTCAGGTCAGAGGATGCATCAAAGCCTTCTATATGCTCAAGCATAAAAAAAAACAACAACATGGAATTTGGGACAATGGCAATATTTAAAATAGAACGTTTTTATACGTTTTTGGGAGCAAAGATGAGCTACAACAGCTATTAAAAAGTAGATGCTGACTGCAATAGCTCAGCTGTAAGCATTGACTATATTTTGTTGCATTATTCACTTCCTGTATGCCGCTTACACGTCAATACGTGTGTGAACATGCAGTAGTTTGTGTGTTTATGTGCTGCGGGACTGAAAGCAAATGCTAAGTGCACCGCGGCCAGATTCCGCAGGATCAAATAAAGAGCAGCAGGTCAGTGACATTTAAAGTGAGACGAGACGACGCGAACACGAGCAGACAGACGCACAAAGCTGCTCCGGGACCAAAAAAAAAAAAAGAAGAAGCGAAACGAGTTAGCAGACGGATGGGCGTCCTCAGGCGTGTTCATGTTCCGTTGCTCCCTCTCCATCTGCTTCCCCGCCTCTGCCCCATTACGCCTTGTTTGTCTGCAGTCTCATTTAAAGGTTTGTTTAAATCCGCGACACTCCCGCAGAATCACAAAGAATGGGACGGCGAGGTAAAGGGTGTCAAGGAGGATTTAGACAGGAACGAGACAGACTAACAGGAACTGATTGGATATTCTGCCCACAACTACGGCAGTGGCGGCGGCGGCGGGACATCACGACTCAGCGCTCAGACATGCTGATGTCACCGCTCCAACGCCTCCATACAACACTTGAGTGATACATTTGAGGAGTAGTCACAATAAACATGTTGTCCGGACTAAAAAAAAGGTGACCCAGGACAATAACAAAGTTCTCCCTGAACGCCCTTGTGCGTATTTTGGCTGTGGTGTTGTTATGCCGTTGTCTCCATGCCGATGTGGCGTCTTTTAAGATGGATGTGTGCACGAGCTGAGGCAGCATATCCACAGATGGACGTAGAAACGGTGGCCAAGCCTCTCCGAGGACATGGAGACATTTAGAGGAGAACTTTCAAGGGGGGGGGGGGGGGGGGAGGGGCGCTCGGCATTGAACCGGGTGAGACAACGTTGATAGCGGCTGTCTGCTCTCTGCTTGTTTCATGGTCAGGGGGCTAATAAAAGCCTCCTTTTGTAATGTCTTGTGTGGGTTTAGGAACTGAGGGATCAAATAGGATGGATCCTGTTCAGCCAGGCCCGCAAATATAGTCTATAAATGGATTTGGATAGTGCTAGACGTTGTTTTGACAATCACTCACGCATAGATCATGCAGTTCAACACATACTTTCAAGCCAAGCTTAACAATAAGCATCTTGAGTTCGATAATAGCTAGAATCCATTTCAAGGGCTGCGTCCTTTAAAGTTTGCATTTGAAGCATCGCATTACTAAGGATGTTCCATGTCTAAGGCTTTTATAAATATAAATATGGCAGGGACAAACGAATTTGGATTGGAACATCTAATGTTAAACATTGTGTGCCTTAAAAATATGAGTACAGACGCTCCCCACCTTACGAACGAGTTACGTTCCGGACGATCGTTCGTAAGGTGAATTTGTTCGTAAGTTGCTTCAGTGCTATATTTTGTATTATAATTTATGTTTAAAGCCTATATAAGTATATTGAAGGTTTATATAAGTATGTTTAAGGCTTGTACAAGTAACCTGCATTGGTTTGTACTGAAAAAAACTTTTAATAAAATGGAGAGAATACGTACAGTACTGTACTGTACTACGTATGTTAGAGAGAGAGAGCGAAAGACACACACACAGTATGTACATGTACGTAATAAGATAAATAAAATGAAGTTTAACTTACTTTTGGAAGATGTACTCGATGCTTAAGGAGATGATGGAGGAGGAGGAAGAGGAGGATTTTATATCATGAGAGATTCTTCGTCGTCGCTGGAATCGGCTTCAAAAGTTATTTCCTGCTTCATGGGGACCGGCGTTTTCTTCCTCCTCCTCCTCGCCACGTTGCTCAGCCTCCAATGAGCTCTCACAGCGCCAATCGTCGGTATTAGCGGCGGAAAGAAGCACTACGCGCAATACAAAATCGAACTTACAGCATTTCTTTCCGAACATTTTTCGACATACTGTACGCGCAGAAATGTTCGTATGTACCGTTGTTCGTAACTCGAATGTTCGTAAGTAGGGGAGCGTCTGTACATCTAACATCTCGTCACATACTGTTGTATCATGACACTGGTATTGGTTCACTCCACTGACTTTATGATGCAGCCCGTCTTTTGAAAAATGGATGGATGGTACTTTTAATGATCTTAGCATGTAGCCACCTAGCATGGTGACACAAGAGCAAGGTGAGAGAGAGCATGACTAGGGAAAACCGGTTACTGGTTGCTTCTGAAGAGGTTTAGGACACAGTTGGTAAATGTAAAGGCTGTAGATATGGAGGAAGTGGGCATTGCATCAAAGCATACCATGTAAAATACACCGGTGTCTTTGTGAGCCTTACAGTGCAAAACTGCCATTTTAAAGATACCAAAAAAGTTGCTGTCAACTGCACGTTAAATCAACGTCCTAAGCGAGACTAAAAGTGACTCTGGTGAAGGATCAACAGAATGCCTAAAAGTGCACACTTTCGACAAGCTTTTTGTCTTCAATAAGTTGAACGTTATTATAACTTGATCACATGACACACAATTTAAACCAGACACATAAAGCGACCTGCACAACAGCAAGATGGCAGCTATTCATTTGTGTAAAGCACCGACCGTTGAACTTAATCCATATGATACTGGAACCACTTTACTAGCAAGAGCTACTCCAGTTAGGGGTCAGAAGCACAGATTTACGTGAAAATGAGTCTCCAAACACAAACATCTGAACATTCGACATAAAATTGCAAAATGGCTAACAAGTTAGTTTAGAAGAAGAAACCTGCTAAATAACACAGCGGATATGTGGCATTAGTTTACCTCAAATTGCAGCGTCACCAAAACTCTTCTAAAGTTACTTGACAAGATGTGCAGAGACGTCCGCAGTATTGACTTCGCAAACTCAACGGACCTACAAAGGAACCGCGGCCATCTGCAAAAGTGCCCGATGAAAAGTAAAGAGTAACCGAATAAAGGGACAAAGCAACACAAAGTAGATTTACCAAAAGCAACCGTGTCATCGCATGCATATCCAAAGCCAACGACTGCGGGAGAACGACTTTAGCTACAGAGTCCATCTCGATCTCATTAAAACTTAATGGGCTCCTTCTCTCTTTGACAAAGACAAATAAGCCTTGAAAGGTTGTTAGCTGGTTAAAGAAGAAAAGTTTGCACCCATTTGACCCAAGTCACCACGACTATCCTTTAAAACCAAACAGGGAGTTTGCACTGACATGGAAGTGCCCCTTGAGGCCAAATTGTCCATCGCCTGTCCGTCATCATTTCCTGATGTTTGGCTAGAGTACAAAAAAAAATTATAATAATGAAAATAATATGCAGAAAAGTAATGTTGAGGACGCGGCTGACAGATTAACAGAAGCAGATGAGAGGAGAATGAAGAAGGAAAGCAGATTAAAGGAGCTCGAGTACGTCTCCATTTCAAAGAGGTCTTATCCCATGCGCAGTATCCTCTCAAGCGCTCACACACAAACGCGACTGGAAGTTTTCAGCGTGTCGATGAAGGATCCTGTCCTCAGCATTTCCAAGCTTTTTGCTACTACTGGATGAAGCCACCGCAATGAACGTCCGACCTTTGCACTGTGCGGTCTTACCTTTAACTCTTTGACTGCCAAAACCGTTAAATAACGTTTAGTAAAATCCTATGGAGGAGTGCCAAAGACGTTAAAAGACGTTTGTTTCAAAACAGAGGTGAAACTAACCATTTTCTATTGTTGATTACTGAAAAACGGAATAAGGTAGAAACAAACTTTTCTGCGGTTGTAAAGATGAATTATGACGATTAGCATTCCAGGAGGCTTGTGGAAGATGCGGTCACTCCACAACGTTGTGTGCGACCATGTTTACATCACAGTGAACAACGTGACCTACTTAGTTTTTATTTTGTTGTAGGTCCACTTTTACTTGATATGAATTGAATGAATGAATTAAACCAATAATTCAGTTATACTCATTATACTTAGTAGAAGAGAAACTAAACACAATATATAATTAATAATTAACTCTTTGACTGCCAAAAACGTTAAACAACGTTTAGTAAAATCCTATGGAGGAGTGCCAAAGACGTTAAAAGACGTTTTTTTCAAAAAAAGAGGTGAAACTAACCATTTTCTATTGTTGATTACTGAAAAACGGAATAAGGTAGAAACAAACTTTTTTCTGATGAAAGATGAGAGTCCAATCTTTCATTTGGTAGTATGTGTGTTTCCATAGTCCAAACACATAATTTTCTGTGAACCTTGAAAGATCAGTCAAAATGCTTAAAATCGGCTGGCACCCACGGCATCCCTTTTCTGAAAACGTCTGGCAGTCAAAGAGTTAAGTTCATCTCACTAAACTTCATTTGAGCAAGCAACAAAAGACTCTGCATGTGTTTGACCTTTTTGTACTTTTTTTCTGAAAGAAAGTATGCTAAGAGAAGGCAAGCACAATGTTTGTGAAGGTAGCGAATGCTGCGTTCTTGTCAGGGTTCGTTCAAGGTTTGACAAACTTTTGGCAGATGTTCACCTGTACTTTTACTTACAAGAAAAAACATTAAAACTGTAAGCAAACGTTAAGCGAACACTGCAAACCCTAAATCAGCATTTGCTAGCATTGCAAACATTTGTGCCTCAGTGGTCATTTCATTCTGGTAGCTTTCCTTCCTATTTTAGTTCCATTACTGTTGACTTTATCGCTCACCCTTTCAAAGCTAGAAGTATGGAGCATGTATTTGTCAACATTCATCCATCAGTGTGAATATGACGAGCCGATGGCTGATGCGTATACCCTGCCTCGCACCCAAAGTCCATTGGGATAGGCTCTGGCTCGCCGGCATGTACTTGTACATTTGTTATCAGTGGACAGAGGTTCTTCCTAAATTAAAGTCTAAAACTATACATCGTCCTTGAAGCCCCCCCTCCACGCCTGGATGTGTGTTATGAGTCTATGTGCAGATAAAGCAGATATATCAAACTGTCAGGGAGGCATGCTGTGGAATGCCCTGGCACGGGGAGCTGGGTCTGTTTTCATGATCTAAGCAGGCCCCGGCAGCCTCCATTTGTCCAATCCTGTCTTACCTGTACCTACCGAACCCTGCACAGGCATCCCGGCAACCAGGCAGGCCCCATTTATAATATTAATGATAGAAAATACAGAGGCCAGCTGAAGCAGAAACAGGCTCAGCTTTAAGCCAAGGTAAGCTACGGTCGGCTTGACGGACTTCCAGCTCGGCTCTCCGGTTACGTGGCTTGCCAATCAGATAGGAGCCAAATTACACGGTGCTCACTGCTAAATAGAACACTGGAATTCCGATGCGCTGTGCCCACTTGAGCCGCACGGTACTGAAGCACTTGTGTGCACACCGGGATAAAGCGATGATGTCACAGGGGGGGATGCGTCACCTCCTCACTTAACCCTTCACCCTGTCTCCAATGGTTACAGTTCTAATGTCCATTTGATATATTTTTTATGTTTACATAATGTCCCCTTGTACACGCTTGAGATATAACCCTCGGGGGGGGGGGGGGGGGGTGCAGGGCGGAGCATTTTGCTACTTCGCCCATTTTGCCGGCGTTGGTTGAATTGAACTTTTGGCGCCATCGCGACAGTGACAGCCAATCGGTTTCGAGATCTGATATCCACATCACCGAATCCGTCACAGACAAAACACAGTTGTGTGCAGAACGTGTAGCATAGCAATGGAGGATAGCTTGATCGTGGCAGTTTGCAGACACCCGGAGCTGTACGACACGGCGAGCTATGTGGGCCCAAAAATGAGATTGCTTGGAGGAAGAAGCGCGGAGGTTGGCTTATCTGGTGAGTTTGTTTGTTTAATTGTCAAAGTGTGAAGTAAGCTAGCAATGCTACACTAAAGTTAGCGACACCTACCGAAGCAGAAATCCCTCCTCTTCCTCCGCTGCGGCGCGAAGAGAAACAAATCCCATTGAAAACCCCGCGAACAAACACGCGCAAGACCAGCGTAGTGTTGTGATATTTAGTAGCATAAGACCTCCACAAAACCTATTTGCCAACTACCATAAGAAAGAAGAAGAAGAAATGGAGAAGTAGCCTTGAAAGCTTTGGTGAGTTTTGGAGTATGTCGAAGCGTGATTTATTAATATAAAACATGATTTCAATAAGGTCTGTCTGCCCAAAACCCGGTCCAGATTTGGTGGCGATCGGGTATTCATTCGTGACAATTGACAAAATCCAAAACATCTATCCTTGAGTTTCATTTTTTGTGTCCTGTCATGATGAATATACATTGATTTCTTGACACACTGGTTGCAGATTCTAATATTATGCAAGACTTGCGCTTTCTGTTTGCCAGAAGACGTGTTTGTGAAATACGGCGCGTTTCTGAGTGTGTTAAAGACCCTCAAAAGACAATTTATTAATATGAAACAGGCACCACTGAGGAACTATTCTAATTCTCATTAGGGTTATGATTGAGTTGGAGCTCATATCAGCTGACTTTGGGCGAGAGGCACGTACACCATGGACTAGTCCACAGCAGTCAATCCTAGGGCACTCACAATTTAGAGTCTTTAGTTTCAGTTCCAATTTTATATCAGTAACCTCAGAACTTTGGGACGAACCATCAACCCACTAGTTTACTGTTCTGCCTGCCCCAAAACTAGTAACCCGCAAATACTCATATAATAGAACATTATGGATATTTGCTAATAATTAGCCGTCGTATTCTCTTTCAGAAATTTAGTACGACCCTCTAAGGACTTTATTCAAACCGCGATGACTCCCAAAAAGAAGAAGGTCCGTCTCCCACTGCTGTCGATGAAAGTCCATTTACACAACCCGTCCACCCTCATTCATTGAGTGTTGATGTGTATCCCTCCTGCTGTATTTTCCTTCCACTCATCTTAGGTTGAGTGAGAAAGTGGAGCTGCACAGTGGGAGTGTGTTGTCTCAGTGCCAGGGCAAAAAATAGAGTCAATTGCAGAGCTTTCCGAGAACACCCCACTATGCTGCGTGACCTCAAAATGAAACGCACACTCTTACATAGAGTCCTAAGCATAAACGACACCGTGTGCGCTTGCCCTCATTCTCCTCCTCCTCCTCCTCTCACTGACTCCCAGCTGCTGTGACAGAAACCTCCAGCAAAGTCCCGTCCAGAGAACCCGATGTCTAGCTTGTCCGCCAATGAAGGAATCTCTCAATCGCATTCACAGATGTTGATATGATAACCGCCTTCCTATCCAATTGCATTGGGACACACAAACAAACACACCCTCCTATTTACACTTACTGACCACAACATTAGGTGGCTTTTTTTATGTAGTCCATTTTCTATATCCCTTATCCTGTTGAGGGTCATGGGTCAACTGTGCTATCTTTCTGACTGACTGCATGAGAGATGTAGACAAGACTCTATGCGAGAATTTGTTTACAACATTGGTAAGACTTTAATTCACGGGAGAGACTGTTTAAGTGCCTTGCTTTGGTCAGCAGCAAAGTTGTTCAGTGCTCAGTAGTTAACTTTTGTTTGTGTGTCAACAACAGCGTCCACGAACGGCTTATTTGTTTTTAGTGGATAAAGCACACAATGATTGAGAAACAACATCTATTCGAGTGGAGGCCATCTTCATCGGGTACAAATCTCCAACAACAAGATAGTCTGTTCTTGGAAACAGGAGCAGAACTTAACATTCATCGACTCAAAGAAGCTTTAGGTTCCATCGGAAACAGTCTTCAGTCGCCTGCAGCATGAGTCAAAAGAGGCGAACTGCAGCCATAGATAATAACACATAATCCTAAAGTAGGAAGGAAACTCCGTATCTGTTTCAGTAAGAGGTTCCCTGGAAAACTACTCAATGTGTTTCTGGGTTGACAATTGCGGATTCTGCTGCAATTTCATTTGAACGTCTGGGCTTGTAAATGGTAAACGCGGGGTACACACATACCCCATTTTTTTTTTAAAATGTAAGAGAACCCCACAACTGACAAAGAACAAATCGGCGTGTATGTTCTTACTGATTTGTAGTGTGCAATGAAGTCAAAATAACCAACAGCACACTCGTATTCCAAAATAGATCCGTTAAAGTACCAAAACTGACCTGTGAGAGGCAGCATTGTGTCACAGGGCATCCAAATACAAAGACGAAACAATAACAGAAGCTAGGGTAACTGTTAGCGTATCTGGTAATGATGTTGCAAACTCTTCTCGTCATTTTTATCCTGGTGACTTGTGACACACATGCAAACAGTGCAAACACAAACAAGCTTCCTGATTGGCTATTGTACTGGTCACATGGGGTGGCATGGCTCAGTGGTAGAGTGGTCATCTCCCAACCCAGCAATTGCGGGTTCGATTCCCTGCCCGTTGTGACCATGTCGACGTGTCCTTGGACAAGATGGTGAACTCCCAGTTGCTCAAATTCAACCCAGTATGTTATTTCTAAATTTGAGGTTGATTCAATTTTAGATAATTGTGACTTGGTGGATGTCTGTGTTTGTCGTTATAAAGGAAGAATAGTGGATACAACTCTTGTGTTGGATCTCATTAGATTGTGCGGATTGAACTGTCACGCGGACAACACATTGAATTCCAACTTGAGACAAAACACTAGATAAAGTCGCAAAGTATCACAAAGTTATGAATCACCAAAGCGTTGGCGTGACTGATTTCAACGCAAATAAAACAACCACAGACAACCGTCGTCTCTATTGGGAGCTGTAAAAAACAAAACAAACAAAAAACGACACCGAGGGCAGTGATGAATGGCGCAGTGATGAGTTGTTTGTCACGCTCACCTTGAGCGAGTCAAAACAGGCGATGACTCGGCCATTTTCCACTTGGCAGCTCTTGGCGGGGTGGGCAAACTTGCACTCGTTGTCCGGCCTCGAGCACGTCCCCCTCTGGAACTCCCGACACACCTCCAAAGTCAGCCACTTTGTGTCCCGGATTGGCGTCACGTTCACCGCCATTTTGTAGCCGGAGTGACAGCAGTCACAGAAGCAGCCGAGGGGGGCTGATGAAGAATTATGTATATCCAGCAAATGGGATTATGAGCACGCCTGTGTGTTGCTAATGAGGATGAATAAGTCAATGACATGGGAGAAGGTGGGTTCGAAAGGTCTTTGTGGGGATTTGAGCCAAGGGAGGCCTCTTGAGGCTCTACCACCTGTAGCCCATCCTCAGGGCCTGCTTGCTTCAAATAGGAAGCCTTTAGCGGTCGGATATCGGCTCGCTCCTCGGCTCGACTGTCAGACGAGGGGATGGTAAAACATTATTGATCGCGTCGGCCCATGATGGGAAGAAGCTCGGGGGAGGAGGCGAAGGGTGTGGCGGAGAAGACAACAAGAGCGACGATCTTCTTCCCGCTCACGGCAGCTGATAGGATCTGTTCCTTCTCAGCATCAGGTTTTATCTGCACAGGAGGGAAGCAGGCAGGGAGGGCGGGGCCCGACTCCGGCGAATCGGTGGGGCAGTGGATGGCGTCTGCGGCCCTGCGAGGCAGCGACTGTGGCGGGGTTCAGCGGAGTCCAAGAGCCACGGGCGGGAGAGTAAAAAGGCACTTCTCTCTGTGGAGAAGGAGGGAATCGTGTCAGTGGGGCAACACACACAAACAGAGGCTTAGATATTCACACCCATTTAGAGTCAGTCGCTCCAAAGCCATCTTTTTGCCTTACACATTCTCCCTGGTTTACTAAAACGGATTTATCTTCCTATGGCAGCGACGTATCCGGAATTTATTATGAACCTACACAAACACAGTAATTAACTCATAATTGGGGTGAATATTTAAATGAAAAACACTTCCAGGAGATACCTGTAAACCAACCTAAAAATAAAGTACATTAAATCCCTTCTTTCAATCTTAGCTTTAACGTTTAGCAGTGCAAGAAAATGCATATTACGGCACATAATGTATGTACTTTACATATCTATATATATATATATATTTTTTTTTTTTTTTTCTCCAGAAAAAAAACAACATATCTATATTTTTAATGTTTACATTTTAGTTCACTAAAATTATTATTATTATTATTTTCGCAATCAGCAAAGGCAGCCAGCTTTCACCATGCTTACTGCTATCTGGCCTTGAGGCTAATTTCAGGCAAAGTCGATACCATTTTAGCTTAAGTAAGCCAAGCTGTCAACTATTCCAGATCATTACGTGAAACAATCTTGATGTTATTTCGAACCCCCCACCCCTCCACACACACAGCTAAGCAGTGAGAGATGTTCGAATTGAGATTGTTCGTAGTTGCTTATGACGGCCATTTTGTCATGATCGCGTCTTTGCCGCTGTATCCCAAATTTCTATACACTCTTGTCAGCTTTTTATCCCTTGTCTTAGCACATCTCAGGACATTGGAACATTTCTAACATACTGTAGCTGATATTAACTGATCCCCAGAAAACACAAAAGTACGAAAACAAACGTGAGTTTGCTTTTCAGTTTGAGATTAGTTTATATGTTCTGAATCTATTCATCCATGCTGCGAGGCAGACATGCTAACCGCTAGGTTATCCTTCTGAATCACACCAATAAAGAGTTAACAACATGCGCTGTCAATCTTCCCAATCCTGTAATGAAGATCGATGTCATATCAGCGCTGGCAGTCGGCCACTGAGAAGAGAGATGAGGGCAACGTGAGCGTTCTCATCACAGGGGGTTCGAATACAGTAAAGTGATGATACTCTCTTCCGTGTCCTCATTAGCTCGGCTCTGACAAACACATTTTGACCTCCTCGCTCGCACACACACAAAAAAAAAATAAAAAAAATCTCTGCAAAGTAAGCACCCTCATGCCAACAGCCCACATGTTGTTGCATCACCCCTTCAACCCCCGCTCACTACAGCAGATGTGTTTGTGAATACGCTATTGTTAGGTGCACTTTATTTACAGCTAAAAAAAAAAACATATGTACTTCTTATTGTTCTCTTGTTTTAGTTTGTTTTTAAATAGGCAGACCTCTACAGAACTCTGGAATTTATTTCAACCTTCTGCTGAATTTAATGACAGACATCAAAACACATGACATGTGGTTGAATTTATTTTTGTTTTATCATAATTAGTTGAGCACTGCTAGAAAAATTTAATTACCGGGGAAATAATGACAATAGCACAGCATGTGCATAATGGTTTACTCATTGGCAGCTGTGGATTTATGGAACATATCACACTAGCATTGTTTTGAAAGGCAGAAAAATGGCAAACAAATGTTGTCCAATTAAGAATCAGGTCATAATTTGCGAAAATATGCCCCAGAAGTCTTTTTTTTTAGGTTTTTGTGTGGCACTTACTCTAAAAGATCAAATGAGATGAGATTATAAATACCACAATTGCTAACATTAGCCATAGTGCTAACAAGCTAGCTAGTAGCAACTGACTGGCTAACGCTAGCCCCATTCACTTTTGAGCTTGAAAAAAACAAAAAGACAAACAGTGTCCCTTTTAAAACCTGAATCAAGAATAGCCAAGAAATAAATGTAGTTAAAAAAAAATTAAAAAAAAAAAGGAAAAGAAAAAGTGAGCAATAATGTGGTTGTATCCGGATTGGGCCAGTCACATTTGTGGTGGACGGCTTTTTCAGGCCAAGGCTGGTATTTTGAGCTGCGTGCATGTGAGTGAGTGTGTGTTTTGAGGTTAGAATAACCCACTACATCTGGCAGGATCTGTGCTAAGGAGGGAGCACTGCAAAGACGGCTGCCATTACCAGACTATTAAATATAGAAAAGTGCAATAAGTCCCTTCTTTTCCCTTCTTTTGACCTGGAATGAAATACATATCCAGGGTATTAAAGGTGGCGTTCAGTGATGAACATGTTCACTTGGGACACACCGGGACACTAAAATTTCGCTGAAAATCAAATATACAATAAATTCTCACCATGAACTATTTTTAACAAATTTAATCGCAAGTGAAGAGGGTCTTCTGCCCAGATTTAGTCATAACTGTTTTAATTTATTTATTTCCTCAGTAGAACTTTTATCTGTGGATGTGTCTTTGCTCGTGCTGGTTTGTTTGGGGGGGGGCTCCTCTATTTTCACAACAATAGACCATTTGTCTGTTTTTGAAGTCAATGTGTATTGAATGATGTCTGTAAAAGTCTTATCTCATGTCTGGTGAACTCCGGCTGGGGGGCTTGGGGGGTTTTGTGGTACCGCCCTTCAAGATAGTATAAGAATGTTGCAAGTCCTAAGAAATCTTCGCACTTGCGAGAGGCTACAGCCATTGCCTGGGAACTCGCTTGTGCCCGGAATATTCTGTAGAAATAAAAGCTTCGAAGTGACTGTTCATCGATCTCCAGCCTGCATTCAGATAACCAACATTCTCACCACCCGAAAGAAAACGAACACGCGGAGGAAAAGATATATTTCTCCAACACAAAGTAGTATCAATTGCTATTGTTATTCTTGGCAGGGCTCAGTCCCCATTACTTTAATGTTTTCACAAAAATCTGCACAATATCGGTTGACATTGCAATCAAGCCAACAGGAATGGGAACAAAAAGTAAGAAAACCTCCAATATAAAAAGAGTAACTGCACAAAACTTCTCAGTCAGCCACAAGACAATTGGCGATCACCTCCATTCATCATTACGCGCTCGAAACATTACTCAAAAGTGTTTGGACTTCTTCTCCTCTTCATCATTAAATGCTACCAAAAGCTGCACACAATGAAGTGAGATTAGCGCAGAGCAAAGGGATCGCTATTTCAGCGTAGGGCAGAAGGTCAGCCAAGGACGGAGGCCATCTCTTATCCAAATGACTCCCCCGGGTCAATGCAGGCTTTAAATGAGCCACTGTTGCGAAGGCCTTTTGATGTAACTGCATCTCACATTCTACACATACCAGCCCCGCCCCCTAACACACAACCTAATGTAAGAATAATAACAATAATGCTCAGATTTGACTGAGATTCAATGCTTTTTTTGTGTGTGTGTTTTTTTTATACAGTTTTTTTGTGACACTTGATTCCAAAAGAAGTGGCAGGGGAAAAAAAAACACAAGATCACAACAAGACACTATTTTCATAAATTGAAACGAGCTGACGGGTGTTTGATGAACATGCTTTGCTTAATGTACCCCAAGGATAAAGCATTACAAAGAATGATAAACGCCTGAGCTGAGTGGAATGTTCTTATAACGTACTAAATGTCTTTTTGGGGCTTTGGGGGCAACTTTAAATGATTACATAACTTTCCATAAAATAAAACAAATTCTGAGGTGTCTTTTATAAGATGTGCTTCTGTCTAGGATTAAAAAAAATATATAGCATGCTTTGCTTATTTTACTGAAGATTTTGACTTAGACTGGCAGACGACTGCCTTGCTGCGCATTAAAAATGATTACTAAATATAAATTCAAATGAAAAAAAAAAACATACATTTGGAAAGGGTTTCAGAATAAGAATAGATGTGCATTGTAATGTTTGCATTATACTCACAGGTGTCCGATTACCTTATTTATTGAGATGGGCAAAGTATGACAAACAGCAATCAGTGTGGTGCAGTGCAGTTCTTTTTCAATCCTACTCAGCAGCAATACAAATGAAAGAGGGCAGATAGCCACTGTTCCTTAACACCAAACCATTGAACAAAGTCTCCCAAGCCTTTCATTGTATGGCTCAGAAGAAGAAAGTCCGTCTTAGCTATTGAACTGTGGCACCATGCTGGCATTTTTTTTGCATGGGAATAAAACCGAATGACATCCCCTCGCATTAACTCCCAATGACCACATGAATAGAAGGTGAACGTGAAGCGTCCAAATTGCAATCAGACAAAGAGACGACCCCGCCGAGGCCGTCGCTCGACTCCCGTCAACGGCCGTGACAAAATGAGCCACGGCTATGGTCCGCTGCAGGAGTAAATGAGACCGTGACGGAACAAGGCTAAAACTGTGAGGAACGGTGTTGAGGAGGAAATAAATAAATAAGGCCGTCATCAATATGCATCTCAGTGGGTGTGAATAATGTATGTGGCCATTTCCCATAGCCAGAGGCAACAGATATGATTACACCATTGGAACAACTCCAGACTATGTTGACGAAGGGAAAGAGGCATGGAAGTAACGAACCCCACCCACCCAACACCCTTTGACCCCACAATCACAGCTCAGGATCGGTAATAGTGTATCTACACATTCGGGCTGGACCTAAATAGCGTGAGATATCGCATCGGGATACAATATCGATTTTGTGATATATCACATCATAACCAGTATTGATGATTGGTGGGATATATATATATATATATATATATATATTAGGGGTGTGCCAAAAAATCGATTCTCATTTAGTACGATTCCGAATCGATTTTAAGTGTTCCACAATCGATTTCATTTAAACTATTTTATACTGTCTTGCCTTTGTCTGTGTGTGTGCCTTTATTTGGAGCGCTGTTCATGTTGTACCCGGTTTGGCCACTGAGGGGCAGTCTGCTTCCATGCGGTCTAATACACTGTTAAGTTGTAGCCACATTAGAGAGTTGAAGGAAAAAAATCACGATCAAGTTATAAAAGTTGTTTTTTTTTGCAGCGTGGAGCCGTTCTTTTGAGTGATAAAAGTGCCGCGAGTAGCGCGCTAATTAGCATTAGCGAGTCAGACTGGAGTAGATCACTACAATTCCTTGCACATCTATAAATTGAAGCAAAAATCATTGCCAGTCAAAGCATTTTGAATCAAAAATCACTCCTAATCAAAAATCGATTCTGAATCGAATTGCAGACCCAAAAATCGGAATTGAATCGTGAGACATTCAAAGATTCCCACCCCTAATATATATATATATATATATATATATATATATATATATATATATATATATATATATATATATATATAAGGAAACTAACCACTACTAAGCGGTAGCGGCGATTTGCAGAGTTTAAAATGTGAAGATTTTCTACATCATGTATTGAAAACTTCCAAACCAGTGTGATAATATCATTTCATAAGTTACACTAACTATCCACTCTCAACAACAAGCTCAATAATGTAGCACCTTGTTTATGGAAAGCTATCGGATCCGGCGCTAATGTGGTTGCTATAACGGTGCTGCTCATTTGGCTCCACGGGACTATTTGGAGGCTTGTGGCAATAAGGCTCGATATAGACAAGGGTGATTACTTTTGATTCATGATAATAAACCTTCGCTTTGCAATGATGATTAAAAACCAAGTGAAGGGGAAATAAAGTGCGCTATTTACGTGCTGCCGGGGCAA